>NW_024037796.1:170000-180221 GCF_016077235.1 Cyprinodon tularosa
TGATACTTTTTGTTTTTGCTTTATTTAAATTATGGTTAATTTAACCTGATTGAAATGTTTGTCTAATTATTAGAAATATAATTATTGCATTTGCATTTAGTATGCATAAATTAAATGCTTAAATGTAATAATTGTTTCCTTTTTATTATATTTGCATTTAATTGTTTTTGAAAAAACTTAATTGGTTTTCTTACCTTTTAGGTCGGTGTTTTTTTTCTCCCCCTGTCGGATCAGATCCTCATGTGGATCTGAAGATGGTGAGCTAGAAATGGACGAATGAAATCGTTTGTTTTCAGTAAATTCTCTTGTGTCTCATCATGTTGCTGTAAATGTCTGTTTCTGTTTAATCATCTAATGTTCATCCACCAAACCTAAAAGCACTGATTCTGTTTTTTTCACACCTCAGGCTCCTTAAAAGGAAACTCTTCTGATGCAGCTTTTGTAGCCGCAGTTAGCTGCCTAGCCCGTAAGTGTTTCAGCGTATCACCATTAGTGAATGTGCGACCCTCGTTTCTGGAGTCGGCAGATTTCTCTCGCCGTTCCTCTGCTGCTCCTCGCGTTTGGAGGACGCTGTACGGTCCCTCCTTTGGTTACCTTCCAGTTTAAGCCTGTTTGGGGTCTTTATAAAGACAGGTGGTAGGTCACACAATTTTAAAGACCAACTGTTCAACCACAAAGCCTGGTTGTCATGGAAACACGATGTTAGGAAGAAAAGTTCCCAGAAACAATAAGAAAAACTCAGTTCAGGTCAGAAATAGAAAAGACAGAAATCTGCTAAAGGCGTGAAGATAAACAGCAGATAAACCGTGTCCTGCTGCAGTCCAGCACATGTCCAAACTGTCCACAACATCCTAACTGTCCTCGGACCAATGTCCCCACTGTCCTCGGACCAATGTCCTTAGTGTCCTTGGACCAACGTCCCCACTGTCCTCAAGTTCTGATTCATGAAAATGTTCTGCAGCATGAATTTATGAAGACAGACAGATCCTCAGATGCCATCTTTCAAAAACCTGCAATGCAGCGATAGAGTTGATTCCTTCCCGCTATGACTGCCCCCCCCTCCACCACCACCATGCAGGGGAAAAAAACATCTCGCCTGGTCAGCCTGGCCAACAATTTCCTCTAATGACTTCCCCCTGTCAGAGGCATAGACCAGTATTAGGATTTGCAGGCTAACAAAGAGCTCAACGACAAGTGGTGGACCTGTTCTTTCTGTTCAGTTTGACTGTTTTCTAAACCAAAACAAGTCTTTGTTTGGTCCACTTTATAAAGCCTGGAACTCAACGCTATTTCTGACATTTGGAATTTAAAACTTCCTGATGGGAAGAGAAACGTCTTCAAACATGGAAACAGGGGCGTTGCTAGGCACAAAGCTTTACTGGGGCACTGGCCCCCTACCGCATATGCCCCTCCTTCATACACAAATACAGACAAGCACACTGCCCCACCCTGATACATTCCTACCAAAATTACCAGTTGAAATATTAATGAGTATAAGAGCATATTTGTTTTAACAAACAGGAACAATTTCAACATTGCAGCTATAAAAAATAAGACATCACCAACTTTAAAAATAAAACGTTTCCTTATACACATTCTGAAGTAATCATTAATTCCTAGGTTTCAGAGTTTTAGTTCAGGGGAAAGTTTAACTCAACCTGAACTAAGTTTTTCTTTTATTTTTTGAGCATTAAAGTATACCTCCTATTTTTCATTTTTGCAAAGCGGTCAATCACTAGACTGTGACTCAGCTTAGAAAGTTCTTCCTTTTCAACTGATAAAATAACCAGATGATGGAGCCTGTCTTGTCCCATTGTGCACCTCAGCCAAGTGTGGATCCTTCCCCAACACACGGGAAATGACCTTTTCCCCCCTACGCTGGTAGACTGGGAGGGGAAATTCTGGATGCCCTGCGTTGGGGGGGGGGGAAACATGATGTTTTTCAAGCAAGTTGAAAACACTGCAAAACCTTGATGAAAGGCTTTCTTTTTTAAACCCAGGAAAAGCTCAAACCTTTTTGGGAATTAAATGAACGTTTTTTTTACAAAAAATTTTGCCCCGGGGGTTTAGGGGCAACTTCACTTTTTTGGGGACCACCATGTTTTCCCCCCTTAAGGGTCATTTAATGTCCCCTTTTGTTTGTGGAAGCTGGTTGTTGCCCCCTATCACCCTTCAGGGCCCCTTTTCTCTCCTGTCTCTTCCCCGTCAGTCTCGCCTCCCCCCCCTTTCCCTTTTCCCCAGCCCCTTCATTCTAATTCTCTACAGAAAACTTTAAAAAAAAACGAAAATTTTAAAATTATGTAAATTCAATCATATTGGGTTATAATTTTGGGTTGGGGAACGGGGTTAGTTTAAAATCAAAAATTTCATTCCCGGGGCCCCTTACCCCCCCTTTGTCCTGATCGGTACACGAATGTGCCCCAATTATGCGAAAAAACCACGGGGCGGGGAAACAGTTAAAAAGTTCACAGGTTTTTTAAATTCCCAATTTTCGGGGTTTAATGGTGTTCAGGTTTCGGGTTTTTGGGAAAAAACGGGTTCACCGGGGTTGTGGGGAAAGAAAGCTTGTTAGTTGGGTTTCTTAGGGACTGCCCCTTAGATATTTTTCGGTTTGTCCCTTTTGAGGGCCCTTTGGGGAATTTGCATTTGGGGAAGAGGGAAGGTTTTTGGAATTTGGAGAGGGGTTGGTTAGCGGGGGGGTCCTTTTATGCCGTTCAGGTTTTGCTTCTGGGAAAGGGTTTAGCAGCCTTGATTTTGGGGTTTTTCCAGCTCTTGGCCCAGAGCTGCATGTAAACCCAGAGGTAATTTCGGGTTTGGCTCAGGGGGCAGGCTGGCGGGTTTTAAGCTCCCCCGAGCTTCGAAAGGGGAAGATAAAGGTTTTTCCCTGGAAAGCGGGGACAAGTTTTGGACCCTGTCAGGATTAAGGGGAAACTAATTTTCTCAGAGGTTCTAGGTTTAGGTTTAAACCCAAAAATTCTGGCTCAACACTCCCCGGGTTGGGGGAAAGGTCTGAGACAGCTTAAGTAGTGGGTCTCCAGGATGTGGAAACCGGGCAGCAGTTGTCCCAGAGGGCTCTGCTCGGGAGGTTTCCACGGGGGAAATTTTGCGGGGAAAAGGGAGAGGTACTTCTCCAGCTTCCAACAGCCCCCCCCCCCTTTCAACGAGCCCCTTGGCGGTCCCGGAGGAAGTAGTTGGGCAGGAAACGCTGTACTCCCTCAAACGGGGAAGGACCCGGGGGTTGTAAGAGCGGGAAAACCCTTGGGTTTTCTTCGGGCCCGTAGCCCTTTCCCGTCGACAAAGGTTTACTGCCAGCCGGCCCTCGCCTCCCCGGGCAGGCCCCACGATGGGGCCGGGACGGTGAAGCGGGGGTGGCCATCGACTTCCAGGGCGGGGGGTTTGGGGGAGTAGGTGAGGGGCACAGAGGGCTGGGAGATAGGGGGTTGCCCCTGGAGACTTGAAAGGTGGGGTGGATGCTTTTAGACTCGGAGGTAACTGGAGACGGAGCTCCCGGAGGGGACTGATAACCTGGGAAATTTTAAAATGGGGCCCCAAAGGGAATCTGGGAGACAGTTTCCGAGGGGAATGTCGGGGGTAGACAGCCTTTACCCCCTGTCGATGAGGTATCGGGAGGGGACGTCTTTTGGGAAAGCCCGGCAAAACGTTTGGTGGTCTCTGATTTTTGGGTTAGGGTGGTGTTGGTTTTTTTTCCCAAAAATTTTTTTTGGACAGCGAGGGGAATGTTTTGGGTTTGATGGTCTTGACTGCTATCCTCCTTTTAAATCTGCGGGGAAAAGTGGGGGCCCTGGTACCCCAGGGAATTAAACCTGAAATGGGGGCGGGGCCCGGGGTGGATGCTGAATTCTGGGAGTTGTGGGGGGTACCCCGATCCAAGAAGATTTTTGGCTCCGTGGGTTTGGGGTTTTTTGGGAACGTTGGGGCGGGAGGAGGGTGGATTCAAGGTGCTGTTTCCCATCCCCGCTGGGTTTCTGCCCGTTGGATTGGGGAAATGAAAAACCTAAAGGGTTTAAAGCAGATTTCCCCCAGAGCTGAAGGAAGGTTTTCCCAAAAACTTGAGAGATTTTTTGAGGAAGGGTTGGTCTGATAGGATTTCCTGGGGAATCCCAAATGTAATCTGAAGCCCGTGTTTCACGAAAAGGGCGAGCAGTTTGGAACGAAGGAGGGGGGTTCCTAAAGGGGGCTAAATGCGGGACTTTGGAAAAAGGTAAAGGGTTGGTGAGTATAGGGGGGACATCCCCTCGAGGTAAGGGAGACAGGGGACGAAATCTATGGCAAGGGTGGGACCAGGGAAACGTAAAAGGGGATCGGAAAAAGGGTTGTAGCAGACCAGAAGGTGGCTGATGCGGGGCCTTGTTTCTAGCAAAAAGGGGGCGGGCCCAGCCCAATTCCTTTCCCATCCCTGTGGAGAGTGGGCCCCAGAAGGGTCTGGTGTTTGAGGCGATAGTTTTTATTTGACCCCAGGGTGGGCCGAAAATTTTTGGGGGCGTGTCCCTTTTTCTTTTGAAGGGACCCTGGGACCTGAGGGAAAGGGGAAAACAAAATTTTCTGTTACCCCGGCCCGTTCCCTGGGTGGGGTTGGGTTGGCCTGGGCGGGGTTTAAAATTGGGGATCGGAATTCCAGTTCAGGGACTCCCACGTAAAAGGGAGGCCCGGGGGGGGACTGGGCTTGGTGTCGGGGTTTTTGGATCGACGGAGTTTTGGGCGGGAGGGATTTCTGGTTTCACTTTTTTTGACCCGGGGTTTGTGGAAAAGTTTACGAAAATTAAAATTTGGGGAAAAAGAAAAGGGAAACCACCGGGTTTTGACGAGGGTTGGCCTGTTTTGGGGGCCCTGGATGCTGAAAAGGTTCTTGTATCGCCCAGGCTAGAACGGGTGTCAGCTCCCTTAGCCAGTGTCTCCACTCCCCAAAGCCAATTTTGAGGGCTAATGGGTGTTTCGATCTCCCCCTTCGGGGTAGTTCTTTTTCTGCTGTGAGGTCGGGCGAAGAGAAAAAAAGCACATGGATGAATCTTTTTGATCTGAGCAAAGTTCTGGGAAAGGACGGCCCCAACGCCGAATCCGAAAGCATCGACCCCCCGGGTTGAATTTTTTGAAGGGCCGGCGGGAAAATTTAAAAACCCCCGGTTTGGCTCGGGAAAACAAAGATTTAAAGTTTGTAAAAACCCAAAACTGAGCTTCGGGAGTTCCTTTGAAAATTCCTTTTAAAACCCGAAGTTAAAGAGGTCAGGGTTGACCCGGTCTGGCTATAATTTCTAATGAAACGGGGTTTAAAAATTGGGCCCAAACCCCCAAAAAACCGTTGAAGCTGTTTTGGGTTTTCCCGGGAAATCGGCCCAGCCCAAACCGTTTTTTAAATCTTGCCCCTCAGCAGGCAAAACCCCTGCCCCCCCCATCGAGAAAAAACCCCAAAAAGGTCACTGAGGGTTTGGGGGGAAACTCACATTTTTTCCCCTTGGAAAAAACCTTGTTCTCCAGTAGCCCCCTGTAACCCAAAGGGGAAAATGTTTTTGTGTTTCATTTAAAGTTCCGTAAATTAAATGAGTTTTTGAGTTTTATTATAAAAAAAAAGACAAAACCTTTTAAAAAAGTCTTGGGAACTCTTTCATGGCTTAAAGGGCGGGGCGGGGGGTTTTGTTAAACCCAAAAAAAGGCATACCAGGTCCCTCAAAAACCTGCCCTAATGGGTGTTTAAAAAAGCAGTCCCCCAAATTTCATTCCTTCTCGATTTGAGGAGATAAAGGGTTTTTCCCTCAGTTTCCAGTTTGGTTTGAAGATTTTTCCCCCCTGAACGGGTTTAAAAAAGGAGGTGGGGAGAGGTAGGGGGGTACTTTTTCCCTTTATAGTGTTTTGGGTTCAACCCTCTTTTGTCAATCCCATGGTTTTAAATAAACCCCATCCTTCTTGCACAAAAAAGAAAACCAGCCCCAAAAGGGAAGAGGAAGGGCGAAAAATTTCCAGAGCTAAAGACTCTTTAAAATTAACCTCTCCATTGTCTTTTTCGTTCGGGTTTTGGAGATGTTATAAAACGGCCGGTTTTGGGAAACGGGGGTCCAGGTAACAATCAATTGCACGTCTTTTGGTTTTATGTGGTGGAAGGGAGTGAAATGCCCTTTTACTGAAGCGGGGCAAAGTCATGGCTTCAAAAGGGAACTGAAGAAAAGGGCAGGAGGGGCCCATCCTCCCCCCCCCCCTTTTAGGAGGCCCCCCCCCGGGGGTTTGTCCGTCCGAAGCAATTTTTCCTATGACATCCAAAGAAAAGCTTCCACGTGACTTTTTCAGGCCCTTTTAATGGGGTTTGGGGTTTTTTCTCCCCCATTTCAATCCAAACCCGAGAAACCAAGGGGGAAAAATGGGGGGAAGGGAATGACAAAAAAATTTTGAAGTTTCACGAGGGTTTTCCTGAGAGGAGGAGCTTCGAGGGGTTGATTTTTGATGAGAAAAATTGGGGTGGATATTTTCCCATCAATGGCGGGAACGGGGAGGGTTGGGGGAAAGGGGGAAAAGTTTCAAATCATTTAATGGTTTTAACAAAAATTTGGTCTATGGGTTCCGGGTTTACAGGGCCCGAGGTCAATAAAGGGAGGAAAAAGGGAGGTTCTGGTTATCACAAAACAAAAATTGGGAGGGAAAAAAAAAAAAACATAATCGAGGAGATTTCTTTTGGTTGGTTTTGGGCCCCCAGATCCTCAGATTTCCCCTGGCGGGGGCCCGCCCTTTTAATTTTTTCCGGGAAGGGGAAACCCAAAGAAATGTCCACTTTCACCAATTTGATGCAAAGTCTGCTTTAAAAAAAAGTCTTTGGCCCCCTTTTCCCAGGAGTAAAACCCCCAAATGTGTCCCAAACCCGCATAGGTTTTGAAACCCCCATACCACCCGAATTTTTGAAGCCTGAAAACCCGGCAGGGGGAGGGGGACCCGGGCTTTTTTGGGCGGGTCTGTGGGAGGAGAAGGAAAAAAGTCAGATATTTGAGGAAAATGTAGGGGCGTGGAGAGACCAGAATTTTTTTGGAGCTGTTTCTGGCTCTTTTTTCTGTTGTCCAATCTAATTTTTAATTTGATTTGAAACCCCAAGGGGGGTGGGTCGTCGAGGGGTTTGGGCCAAAATTCGTCTTTAATTTCTTCCAATTTAAGGCTATGAAATAAAGCTCCCGCAGGGGGCACTTTGATTTTCCCTCCCGGGAAGCTGCTGCCTTAACCGGAAATTGGGTCGAAAAAACAGCCAAGATTTTAATTTCCCTGCTTAATACTGGGAAAAAAGCACGAGAGTCAAATTTTTTGAAACCCTTTTGATTTTTAAAAAAATGGGAGAAATTTAGGGAAAAGAAATCAGAGTTCGGCAGTTGGAACTTTCATCTGAAGGGGGAAATTTTGGCCCGGGCCACTCCCAAATCTTCCGTTAGTTGGGGAGAGAATAAAGGTTACTTTTTTAAAAATCCGTCGAAAAAATTTTTTGGGAGAGTTCTGAAAAAATAAACTGCACAGAAATAAAAAACCTCTGCCAAACCTTCATATTGCCCGGGGAATTTCTCAAAGGGGAAAGGGTTGGGGGGGAACTCTGATGGGGTCCCCTTTGGTTTACCCCCTGAGGGGGAATTGGACCGGAAGTTTGGGGGGGGCTGCCGGGGAAAGGCATTTTGCCCGGGTTCCAAAATAGCGGCGAAAAAACTTTTAAAATCTGGTTAAAGGTGTTCAACCCAAAAACCATTCCCAAATCAAGGAGGGGTTTTTGGGTTTACCTTGGGTTGGGGCTTTTAGATTCTTCAAGCCTCTCCCGGGGGTGCTCTGTTTTGGGGGCCTGTGTTTTTCCCCGTGGTTCTGTAATTTATCGGTACAAGAAAGTGACCAATTAAGCGAAAAACCACGAGGCAGGAAAAAAAGGGTTTAAAAGGTTTTACAGAGTTTATTGAAACAATTTAAAAGGGGAATGGGGTTTAGGTTTTTTGGTCCTGGGAAAACCCGGGTTTTAACCGGGGGTCTGTGAGGAAGACCCGACTTTGTTAGTTTGGGGTTTTTAAAGGGGTGCCCTTAGATAGTTTTGGTTTGTACCTGAGGGTCCTTTGGGAAAAGCACTTGGGAGGAAGGTTGTTGGAACTGGAGAGAGTTTGGGTTAAACGAGTCCCTTAGCTGGGTTCGCATCTTTTTTTCTAGGAAGGTAGGGACCTTTACTTTGGGTTTCCAGATCTTGGGGCAGAGCCCGCCCTGTGAATCCCGAGGGGAAATCTTCAGGTTTGGTTTAGAGGGGAGGTTCGGCAGGTTAAGCTCTTCCAGAGCTTCGCAAGGGAAGATCAGGTTTTCCTGGAAAGACAGAGACAAGATTAGGATCCTGTCAGGATTCAGAGCAAACTAAGTTCTCAGAGGTTCTAGGTTTAGGTTCTAACCAACTGGCTCAACACTGCGGCGTTGAGGCAAGGTCTGAAGACAGCTTAAGTAGTGGGTCCTCCTGATGATGGTAACGAGCAGCAGCTGTGCAGAGGGCTCTGCTCAGGAGGATCCACGGCGGACTCTGCTGGAGAAGAGAGGTACTTCTCCAGCTTCCAACACCTCTCTCTCATCTTGTTACTGCTTCCCTGTCTCTGCTTCATGTGAGGAATTTCCTGATATCCATCTACAAACCAATGCAGTCATTTTCAGTTAGTAGCCTATAAATCATGTGGTTTCACTGGGAAAATAAAATTGACAGGTAAGAAACGTTACCAGAACTAAAAATGTGTCGCGGCCGCACAGTGTCCCATCCAACTCAGTTGAGAGCAGCGCGTTAGTTTACCTGCAGTTCATGCAGTGACATGCGCTGACGTGGGGGCGCTATTACATCCTCAATTTGGAATAGAAATATACGTCTCCTCCCGTTGGAATCATTTTCATTGATGCATTAAAAAATTTATTACTGTTGCAAATATTCATGAGATTTATACTGGGGCACAGCTCATTTATACTGGGCACAGCTCATTTATACTGGGCACGTCCCGCAGTAAATGGGGTCTGGCGACGCCGATGCATGGAAACAAAGTCCAGTGGATTGTTTTTTTTTTTTTACTTTTTTTGGAATTTCATTTCATCTCATCTGTCCAAGTCGTGTTTCTGCTGTGAGCCAAAACATAACAACATAAAGTCTTTTGATTGAGTCTGCAGCTTCAACCCAACTTTGATCCACCTGAATATGTTGTGGTTCTGTCTAAAAACGTTCCTCCAACGTAACCTGAAAGCAGCCGATGGATCAGCCTGGATCCAGATGAGGTGTGGCGGAACTGAGCGGGCTATTTCAGGCTGCAGAGGACAGATTGAATTAAAGCCGGATTAATCCCTGCAGAATTTGTGTCATTCCTCCAAGCAACTCTAATCCAAATCAAATTATCTAACTGGTCTGCTGCTCCTGCCACCATCATCACCCTCATCATCATGGAGCACGACACAAAGAATTTGCTGTGCCCCTATGTTCCCTGCTGTTCCTGATGTGGAAAACCCACCAACGTTCCCTGCTGTTCCTGATGTGGAAGACCCACCAACGTTCCCTGCTGTTCCTGATGTGGAAGACCCACCAACGTTCCCTGCTGTTCCTGATGTGGAAGACCCACCAACGTTCCCTGCTGTTCCTGATGAGGAAAACCGACCAATGTTCCCTGCTGTTCCTGATGGGGAAAACCCACCAATGTTCCCTGCTGTTCCTGATGTGGAAGACCCACCAACGTTCCCTGCTGTTCCTGATGTGGAAGACCCACCAACGTTCCCTGCTGTTCCTGATGTGGAAGACCCACCAACGTTCCCTGCTGTTCCTGATGAGGAAAACCCACCAATGTTCCCTGCTGTTCCTGATGTGGAAGACCCACCAACGTTCCCTGCTGTTCCTGATGAGGAAAACCGACCAATGTTCCCTGCTGTTCCTGATGGGGAAAACCCACCAATGTTCCCTGCTGTTCCTGATGTGGAAGACCCACCAATATTCCCTGCTGTTCCTGATGTGGAAAACCCACCGACGTTCCCTGCTGTTCCTGATGAGGAAAACCCACCGACGTTCCCTGCTGTTCCTGATGAGGAAAACCCACCGACGTTCCCTGCTGTTCCTGATGTGGAAAACCCACCAACGTTCCTGCTGTTCCTGATGTGGAAAACCCACCAACGTTCCTCCTGTTCCTGATGTGGAAAACCACCAACGTTCCCTGCTGTTCCTGTTGTGCAAATCCCACCAATGTTCCTGCTGTTCCTGAT
>NW_024037797.1:0-177113 GCF_016077235.1 Cyprinodon tularosa
CACCTTTTCAACGTTTCTACACTGTTTTCCTCAAATTCTGATAATACTTCTATCTTACTATGTACTGTAAAGTTCTTCCTTCAGTTTGCTGAAGGATAAATGGGTAGCTTGGTGTTTCAAGATGTCATTCATCTAGGGGGCACCTACAGTAGGGTGGACAATCAGGTTTGAGGGTTTGTCCGGTGATATACAATAACAAAAGGCAACTAACTCTACTGCTTTTACCAATACCCTAATGCCACTTTATTAAGCAATTGCTCAAAGCTTTGATTTTTTTAGCTTTAGCCAAAATGACTGAATTCAAAAAGTTTGCCTGGGCTATTAACTAAACAATGATAACCTTTTATCATGCTTTGTATTTCTTTAACTCAAACAACACAGGGAAATATATATAATATATAAGGAATGTATTTTAGGTTAGCTATATAACCAGTGAAGCGAGTGTATCAAGGTTCTTCCCAGTTCGAATATTTCTGTTGTGACCATTGACTTTATTACACTATATGGTTCATTTAACATCCTAAATGATCAAATCATGCAAAGTATATTAGTCCACAAATGAAGTTAGGGTGAGGAATTGCAATAGAGTTCAATTAAACATATAAACAGAAATGCATGAAATACTTTGTGGAAAAGCAGAAGTTAGTGACATAGAGTTGGCCCCTGTATAGAAAGACTTATCAAAATACAGGTGTCCAATATTGTTCTGCTCTTGCACACAAAGTGTCCAAATGGAGAAAGATTTAACAGTTCTTCTAATGGCTAAATTAATACAAACCTCTAAATACCGATTATTACTTCATCCTATTTCATCAGTACTTTTTCTACTTTCCTGTTCCTTCTATTTCTTTAGCTCAAACCACAAATGGAAATGCCAGCACAACGGATGGAAATACCAGTCCAACAGGTAATTCCCATCACAGTGTGATTAACTAATAAATTGCATAATTTTCCTTCACTTCTTGGTGTTCAGAACTGATGAGAAATATATGTCCCCAAACTTTTCTTTCTGTCCATCTCAAATTTTGTCCATAGGTACAATTGAACATCCTAATAAAGGGGGAACATTTTTTATACCATTTGTAATGTAGTTTAAACTATCACAATACATCAAATATTTGGTAATTTATAAGTCTATTATAAAACTGTAATAACCCTTTTTCTTAACTAAGAAGCAATACCTAAATGCACAGAAACATACTTTATTGTATGTTACACCACTCTGCATTGTATGTTACACCAGTGGATTTAGAGGCTCAATATGCCACTCCCCTAAAGTTCGGGTATTGACTGGAAACCCCTGTAGAAGATAGGAGAAGCAGGACAATAACAGGTCTTCACAAGCTCCAAGGACATAGAAACCATACCAAACTGTTGTTGAAACCAATTCTTTTGAAAATCCTATTCACTTCTTTGTTAGTCCTTAGTTTAATAACAGGCAAGTTTCGCAAAAACAACTACAGTCCTGCTGTTTTGTTGATTTGGTTTTATGCTAAGAACCTCCCTTAGCTATTTGCAGAGTGAGCTCACTGGCATGTAGAAGGACAGAGATGTAGTGGTGTATGGTCTGAGTTGTGGCTGAAAACTGCTAAAGACTATCAGAGCCACAGTGAAGAAAGGAAAATAGATGAGGAAGTTTTCCCCCTTTCCCACAAAGTCAGTAAAGTTTAAATGACGAAGGTAAAGTTAAAATGTAAATAATACAGTAAATAAAAAGCTCAATTTTAGAGGATGACGGCTTAAAAAGGATACAAAACATCAAATTGTCAAGATGATGTCGGTGTAAACATATCTACTGATGTTTTCATTCTTCTATTTCAACTTCTGTTACAGTTTGACTTTACCATTTTATTGACTTGGTGAGGAAGAGGGGGAAAAAGCTCCTTCCCCAAGATTTTTTTCCTCTGTGGCTCTAACACTCTGTGATACCCCACCTAACATAAAACGATGTATCAGTAGCGGCAGTGAAGCAGCTTCACGTAGGTTCACTGCTGCAGCAGCAGGTTATTACAGGATTAAGAAAATGAATCAGATCCTCATCCTTGCCAGGAACTGTAAAAGTAACCCATGTCTATGATGAGATCAAACATGCCGACTCTAGATCATATAACAAAGTACCTGGGCTCTAAGTGGACCTCTTAAGAACCTCCTTAACCTCTCCATTTTCCCTAACCACCAGCACAGTGTTATGGAAGAATTATTCAAATACTGCTGTGGTTAATAGCTGTCTTTTTTCTGCCTCTTGATGTCTATAAGCTTTTAGGCATTATCCAGGTTCATGTTCATTTCTGCTTAATTTTTAATATGCAATGTCAGCTATTAAATCCTACTTTTTTATTTTAGTTTTTCAAATTTCAGTAAACTAACTTGTGCTTTGCTATTTCCTAGCTACAATGAATATTACAAGTGCCAATGGAACAGGTAATTTTAATAACACAACCACAGTTACTGTTTCCATTACTTTACTGCAATATGTCTATTTCAATCAATCTCATTAACTTTATGACCCTTATAAACAGGTTATTAGTAAATACTCCATCCCATGTTGTTCAGTTTAGCAATCTCTGTTTTAATTAGAATAGTTGTTTGTGTTTGGTAATATAACAAATAAAACTATATCAAGACTCGTTGTTGGTCTCATTAAATGATCAGAGATCAATATCCTTACCGTTTTCAAGCTTTCCACCATCTCTATCTGTTTTTCGAGATTTGTCTTCAGGTTCACTACTACATCCTGATAAGGGGGCCAAATTAGTTTCAATATTTTGCGATTTTGTAGTTCTAAACATCAGAATACACAATTTATTATTTTATTACAAAACAGGAATACCATTTATTGACTAAGAAGCAAGATCTTATTGCGCAAATGCATCCTTTTTTGAAATGTTGCGGTACGGTTTTCCCTAATCAGTTTTTAAATAATTAATTTGACCTATTCTATAGATAAACATGTTTGGTGTTATACTCTTGGACAAGAGATAAGAAAACCACATACCGTAGTAAGTTTATGTGGTGCTGCAAGAAAGCAAAATCTCCAGGATTCAAACCCAAACTAAGCCAGGGTTTTTCTATGATAACGTCCTTTTTGTTTATGTCCAGGCTTTCTGTTGTTCTTCTGCGTTCCAAAAGATGCATTTTAGGTTAGCTGTATAACCAGTGAAGCAAGTGTATCAAGGTTCTTCCCAGTTGAAATATTTCTGTTGTGACCATTGACTTAATTACAGTATATGGTTATTTAACATCCTACGTTATACAATCATGCAGAGTAACTTAGTCCACAAATGAAGTTGAGGGTGATGAATTGCAATGGTGATAAATTAACCATATAAACAGAAATGCATGAAATACTTTGTGGAAAAGGAGAAGTTAGTAACATAGAGTTGGCCCCTGTATAGAAAGACTTGTTAAAATACAGGTGTCCAATATTGACCTGCTCTTGCACACAAAGTGTCTGAATGGAGAAAGATTTAACATTTCGTCCAACGACTAAATAAAATGGGTTTATTTTTAAGGCAAATACGAACCACTAAAGACCGATTGTTACCTAATCCTAGTTCAACAGTACTTTTTTCTTCTTTTTCCTTCTTTGTATTTCTTTAGCTCAAACAGATGGAAATACCAGCACAACAAATGGAAATATCAGCCCAACAGGTAATTCCCATTACAGTGTGATTAACTGATAAGTGACATTATTTTCCGATGCTTGATGTTTAGTTAGTTTTCATCCTATTGGCCCCTCTTCCTTGTCTTTCACCATTTCAACTTTTCTACCATGTTTTAATCAGATTCTGATAATGCTTCTATCTTACTATGAACTGTAAAGTTCTTCCTTCAGTTTGCTGGATTTCTAACCTTCTGTGTAGATATATTATATATCACAACTGTTAAGAGTAACTTGGAGCTTCAACATGTCATTCATCTAGGGGGCACCTACAGTAGGGTGGGCAATCAGATATGAGGGTTTGTGCTGTGATATACAAGAACAAAAGGAAACTTCCTCTACTACTTTTGCCAATAACCTAATGCCACTTCATTAAGTAACTGCTCAAAGCTTTGGTTTTGTAGCTTTAGCCAAAATGAATTAACTTAAAAAGTTTGCCTGGGCTATTATTTTATAGATTTAACAATGATAACCTTTTATTGTGCTTTGTATTTCTTTTGTTCAAACAACACAGAGAAATAAAAGAAATAATTCCCATCACAGTGAAATTAACTGTTACGTGAAATGATTTTTTCCACCACTCATTGTTTGTCTTCTGAGATAAAAAGAAATAAAAATCCTTAAGATTCTCTACCTATCAATACCTATCTATTTCTCAAGTTTCTGTTCTGATAAAATACTACATCTATTTAAGGGAGTTAAAATATATTAAGTTCTACTAACGGCTAAATTAAAATGGGTTTTTAAAAGCCAAGAAAGCAAAATCTCCAGGATTCAAACCCAAACTTAGCCAGGGTTTTCCTATGATAACTTGCTTCTTGTTTATGTGCAGGCTTTCTGTTTTTCTTCTGCGTTCCGAGAAGTGTATTTTAGGATAGCTGTATAACTAGTCAAGCGAGTGTTTCGAGATTTTTCCCAGTTCAAATATTTCTGTTGTGACCATTGACTTTATTACACTATATGGTTCATTTAACATCCTAAGTTATCAAATCATGCAAAGTATATTAGTCCACAAATGAAGTTAAGGAGAGGAATTGCAATGGAGTTCAATTAAACATATAAACAGAAATGCATGAAATACTTTGTGGAAAAGCAGAAGTTACTAACATAGAGTTGACCCCAGTATTGAAAGACTTATCAAAATACAGGTGTCCAATATTGATCTGCTCTTGCACACAAAGTGTCTGAATGGAGAAAGATTTAACAGTTCTTCTAATGGCTAAATTAATACAAACCTCTAAATACAGATTATTACTTCATCCTATTTCATCAGTACTTTTTCTACTTTCCTGTTCCTTCTATTTCTTTAGCTCAAACCACAAATGGAAATGCCAGCACAACAGATGGAAATACCAGTCCAACAGGTAATTCCCATCACAGTGTGATTAACTAATAAATTGCATAATTTTCCTTCACTTCTTGGTGTTCAGAAATGATGAGAAATATATGTCCCCAAACTTTTCTTTCTATCCATCTCAAATTTGGTCTATAGGTACAATTGAACATCCTAATAAAGGGGGAACATTTTTTATATCATTTGTGATGTAGTTTAAACTATCACAACACATCAAATATTTGGTAATTTATAAGTCTATTATAAAACTGTAATAACCTTTTTTCTTAACTACGAACCAATACCTAAATGCACAGAAACATACTTTATTGTATGTTACACCACTATTTTCTCTGAGTGGATTTAGAGGCTCAATATGACACTCCTCTTTAAGTTTGGGTATTGACTGAAAACCCCTGTAGAAGATAGGAGAAGCAGGAAAATAACAGGTCTTCACAAGCTCCAAGGACATAGAGACCATACCAAACTGTTGTTGAAACCAATTGTTTTGAAAATCCTATTAGCTTCTTTGTTAGTCCTTAGTTCAATAACAGGCAAGTTTCACAAAAAACAACTACAGGCCTGCTGTTTTGTTGATTTGTTTTTATGCTAAGAACCTCCCTTAGCTATTTGCAGAGTGAGCTCACTGGCATGTAGAAGGACAGAGATGTAGTGGTGTATGGTCTGAGTTGTGGCTGAAAACTGCTAAAGACTATCAGAGCCACAGTGAAGAAAGGAAAATAGAAGAGGATTTTTCCCCCCTTTCCCACCAAGTCAGTAAAGTTTAAATGACGAAGGTTAAGTTAAAATGTAAATAATACAGTAAATAAAAAGCTCAATTTTAGAGGATGACGGCTTAAAAAGGATACAAAACATCAAATTGTCAAGATGATGTCGGTGTAAACATATCTACTGATGTTTTCATTCTTCTATTTCAACTTCTGTTACAGTTTGACTTTACCATTTTATTGACTTGGTGAGGAAGAGGGGAAAAGCTCCTTCCCCAAGATTTTTTTCCTCTGTGGCTCTAACACTCTGTGATACCCCACCTAACATAAAACGATGTATCAGTAGCGGCAGTGAAGCAGCTTCACGTAGGTTCACTGCTGCAGCAGCAGGTTATTACAGGATTAAGAAAATGAACCAGATCCTCATCCTTGCCAGGAACTGTAAAAGTAACCCATGTCTATGATGAGATCAAACATGCCGACTCTAGATCATATAACAAAGTACCTGGGCTCTAAGTGGACCTCTTAAGAACCTCCTTAACCTCTCCATTTTCCCTACCCACCAGCACAGTGTTATGGAAGAATTATTCAAATACTGCTGTGGTTAATAGCTGCCTTTTTTCTGCCTCTTGATGTCTTTAAGCATTTAGGCATTATCTAGGTTCATGTTCATTTCTGCTTTCATTTTTAATAAGCAATGTCAGCTATTAAATCCTACTTTTTTATTGTAGTTTTTCAAATTTCAGTAAACTAACTTGTGCTTTGCTATTTCCTAGCTACAATGAATATTACAAGTGCCAATGGAACAGGTTATTTTAATAACACAACCACAGTTACTGTTTCCATTACTTTACTGCAATATGTCTATTTCAATCAATCTCATTAACTTTATGACCCTTATAAACAGGTTATTAGTAAATACTCCATCCCATGTTGTTCAGTTTAGCAATCTCTGTTTTAATTAGAATAGTTGTTTGTGTTTGGTAATATAACAAATAAAACTATATCAAGACTCGTTGTTGGTCTCTTTAAATGATCAGAGATCAATATCCTTACCCTTTTCAAGCTTTCAACCATCTCTATATGTTTTTCGAGATTTGTCTTCAGGTTCACTACTACATCCTGATAAGGGGGCCAAATTAGTTTCAATATTTTGTGATTTTGTAGTTCTAAACATCAGAATACACAATTTATTATTTTATTACAAAACAGGAATACCATTTATTGACTAAGAAGCAAGATCTTATTGTGCAAATGCATCCTTTTTTTGAAATGTTGCGGTACGGTTTTCCCTAATCAGTTTTTAAATAATTAATTTGACCTATTCTATAGATAAACATGTTTGGTGTTATACTCTTGGACAAGAGATAAGAAAACCACATAGTAAGTTTATGTGGTGCTGCAAGAAAGCAAAATCTCCAGGATTCAAACCCAAACTAAGCCAGGGTTTTTCTATGATAACTTCCTTTTTGTTTATGAGCAGGCTTTCTGTTGTTCTTCTGCGTTTCAAAAGATGTATTTTAGGTTAGCTATATAACCAGTGAAGCGAGTGTATCAAGGTTCTTCCCAGTTAAAATATTTCTGTTGTGACCATTGACTTAATTACAGTATATGGTTATTTAACATCCTACGTTATACAATCATGCATAGTAAATTAGTCCGCAAATGAAGTTAAGGAGAGGAATTGCAAGGTTGATAAATTAAACATATAAACAGAAATGCATGAAATACTTTGTGGAAAAGCAGAAGTTAGTAACATAGAGTTGGCCCATGTGTAGAAAGACTTTTTAAAATACAGGTGTCCAATATTGACCTGCTCTTGCACACAAAGTGTCTGAATGGAGAAAGATTTAACAGTTCGTATAACGACTAAATAAAATGGGTTTATTTTTAAGGCAAATACGGACCACTAAAGACTGATTGTTACCTAATCCTAGTTCAACAGTACTTTTTTCTTCTTTTTCCTTCTTTGTATTTCTTTAGCTCAAACAGATGGAAATACCAGCACAACAAATGGAAATATCAGCCCAACAGGTAATTCCCATTACAGTGTGATTAACTGATAAGTCACATGATTTTCCAAGGCTTGATGTTTAGTTAGTTTTTATCCTATTGGCCCCTCTTCCTTGTCTTTCACCATTTCAACTTTTCTACCATCTTTTAATCAGATTCTGATAATGCTTCTATCTTACTATGAACTGTAAAGTTCTTCCTTCAGTTTGCTGGATTTCTAACCTTCTGTGTAGATATATTATATATCACAACTGTTAAGAGTAACTTGGAGCTTCAACATGTCATTCATCTAGGGGGCACCTACAGTAGGGTGGGCAATCAGATATGAGGGTTTGTGCGGTGATATACAAGAACAAAAGGGAACTTCGTCTAATACGTTTGCCAGTGGCTAATGCCACTTGATTAAGTAACCGCTCAAAGCTTTGGTTTTGTAGCTTTAGCCAAAATGAATGATTTCAAAAAGTTTGCCTGGGCTATTATTTTCTTGATTTAACAATGATAACCTTTTATCATGCTTTGTTTAACTCAACTAGCTTTCTTTTACTCAAACAACACAGGGAAATAAAATAAATAATTCCCATCACAGGGAAATTAACTGTTACGTGACATGATTATTTTCCACCAATCATTGTTTGTCTGCTGAGATAAAAATAAATAAATGTCCTTAAGATTCTCTAACTATCAATCTGCACAAAAGCCAAAATGTCCACGATTCACAAATGTACTGTTCTATACCAAATGCTATGTCCAACTGTGATAACTTCCTTTTTGTTTATGTGCTGGCTTTCTTTTTTTCTTCTGCGTTCGGAGAGGTGTATTTTAGGTTAGCTGTATAACCAGTGAAGCGAGTGCATCAAGGTTTTTCACAGTTCAAATATTTCTGTTGTGACCATTGACTTTATTACAGTATATGGTTCATTTAACATCCTAAGTTATCAAATCATTGCAAAGTAAATTAGTCCACAAATCAAGTTGAGGGTTAGAAAAGGCAATGGTGATAAATTAAGCATTTCAACAGAAATGTATGAAACACTTTACAGGAAATGCTGAAGTTAGTAACATAGAGTTGGCTAAATTAAAATGGGATTTTCTTTAGAGCCAAATAGAAACCTCTAAAGACCAATTGTTACTTCATCCTATTTCAACAGTACCCCTTTCAACTTTTTTCTTCTTTGTATTTCTTTAGTTCAAACAACAGTTGGAAATGCAAGCACAACAGGTAATTCCTATCACAGTGTGATTGACTGATAAGTCATATTATTTTTCAAGGCTTGTTGTCTAGTTACATAGAAGTTGCAGAGACAGCTGAGCACTTGGAGAGAGCAAGAGGCAATGTGAGTGCATCACTGTAGCAGAATCCAAGAGCGATGAAACTAAGTGTGCACAAAGTCATGCACGAACGCTGCCAGCAAAGAAGAGTCCGTGCACTTAAAATTACACAGCCCTGAAGATGGTGGTATATTCCTGCAGGCTGCAGCTCTTCCCAGCACTGCGTACCACACCTGAATATTTTATTGGTACCAACTACCCATCTGTTCCAGTTCACTTTCACCCCTGGGTATGGGTACATTAAAGTTAGAAGTAGAAACAGAATGGCAAGAAGAATTAACAAACGGCACCCTTTGGTGTCACAATATTTGATGGATCACAGAAAATAGTATAACATCAGAAGCTCTGGAGCTACAGGACTGCGATGAATGATAAAAGATTTACCAGTCCTTCTAAGGAGCAAATAAAAAGGACTTTTTTAAAAGCCATCCACAAACCTCTTAAGATGGTGCAACAGTGCGTTGAATGGAGGAGCTTGCCCTGCAACCAGAGGGTTGTTGGTTCAAGCCCCGGCACAGGCTTTCAGTATCGATGTGTCCTTGGGCAAGACACTTGTATTGCCTGCAACACTCTCTCATAACCTACCCCACATAAAACTTGGTAAAAATAGCGGAACCAGCTTCACACAGGTTCCCTGTAGCAGCAGCAGGTTATTACAGGATTAAGAAAATGAACCAGATCCACATCTTTGCCAGGTACTTTAAAAGTGTCCCATGTCTATGATAAGATAAAACACTTACTGACTGACTATGATGATGTGACAAAGTACCTGAGCTCTAAGTGGACCTCTCCATAACCTCCAGTTTATCTTCTTAGGATTTATCTTCAGTTTTGCTAAAGATAAATCCTCTCCATTCTCCTTACCGACCACCACAGTGTTATGGAAGAATCAGCCAAATACTGGGTTGGTTAAAAATATTTGCCTCTCGATGTCTGTCTATAAGCTTTTAGGCATTGTCTAGGTTCATGTTGATAAGTTATGTTTTCACTTTGCTTATGTGTGCAGCCTAAACCTCACTTTAACATACACTGCACTTAATGATCATTTTAATGTCGTCTATAACATACTGCATTTACTTCTGCAAATTTCATTTGACTAACTTGTGCTTTGCTATTTCCTAGCTCAAATGAATATTACAAGTGCCAATGCAACAGGTAATTTTAATAACACAACCACGGTTACTGTTTCCATGACCTTACTGCAACATGTCTATTTTAATCAATCTCATTAATTTTATGACTCTAATAAAACAGTTTTAAGTAAATAGGTCTTCAGTTTATTTATGTCCATTTCAATTAGAGTAGGAGTTTGTCTTTGGAAATATAACTGATAAAACACTAAGCTAATGTAATTTGTTTTGCATTTTTAAATATTCCTATGTGTAGTTGGTCCAGGGTGTTCAGCTCTACCAGTGCTCTGCTGCCCAGGTCACAATAACAGCTGCTTTAGAGTGGGGTGTTTCTGTGATGAGTACTGCATGATCGCTCGAGATTGCTGTTCCGACTTTGGTTTAACCTGTGCACAATGTAAGTGTAAACATAAAAACAACATATATTGACCATCATTTATGTTCTTGATGAAAGAGAAGTACATTCTTTTTGACTTTGTAGGTGTCATGTGCCAGAAAATATTCTGGTATTTGGAATATTTTAGAATAGATGCTCAAAAACGTTTCAATGATATAGCCCCCTGAGAGTAGATTTAGATTAGAATCTTGTCTGCCATTGATGAACAAAAACATGTTAGCCTTCTGTCCCACAATTCCCATCAGGTAAATAAAAACACAATTCCTTGTTACAATGCAAGTAGTCTTAAACTGAAATCTTTGATTTACTATTGATAAGTTTTATATAGGATTGTATAGTGGGTTCCGTTTTGCTGAAGATAATGCTGGACATTTTGGATAAATATTTCCCTTTTTGTTATGTCTTTCTAATAGGTATCGCTCCAGAAGTCTTTGTTAGACTCTACAAGGATATTTTTTCATGTCTTTTTTTTTTATCAGTATTTCTGTGTATTTCTGTCATCAGCTTTTAGTTTAACATGTCAACTTAAATGTATAGGTGATTACATGTATGCCTTGCAGTTTCCTGAGGCTTTTTTTAACAGATTGGCTGACTACAGTTAAATAAACTTTAAACTGTAGTCACTTATGCCATTTTTAGAATACTTCACGGTCTCTTAATTTTTGCCAAAATGGGTTTGTGGCACAGCTAACTCGATTTAATATGATTTCAACAAGGTTAAGTAGTGCATTTATTGGGCGTTTGGAACATTGTACCAGAAGCGCATTTGTGAGGTCAGATAATGATACTGAATAAAGAAGTCTTTCTTGCATTCACCACCAATTCATCTCATATGTGTCTGTCAAGTACTATAGTTGTTATACCACATTGTTATTTAATGAGCTTCTGAGATGGATTCATTCTTAACAAAACTCTTAGAAGCAGTCTGAATGATTAGTAGCTGAGATTTTGTATCTGTGGCCATAGAAGTGTTTGGAACAGCTAAAAATGTTGATAACACACAGTTAATATTTCATATTTTCATCTACAGTCCTCAATTCAACAAACAGCAGTACTACTTCTCCACCTCCGACTGCAACCACAGTAAATGGAACTGTAACGTCTAATAGGTTTAATACATCAACTTCCACATCTCCAGGTTGGTCCCTGACTGGTTAAACTGGTATTAATATAAGTATAGTGTCAGTAAATTGTTGCGGATGTTTATGAATGTCAAAAATATCTCTGGTATGAGTTATCTGTTTGACATGTCTTTGCCAGTTTCTTTTTGTATAAATAACAAAAATCTGCCTGATCAACCAAAGTGTGTAGAAGAGCAGGGAATCTATGGAGATGAAAAGTCAAAGCTTAAAGGTTGGTTCTCATGTTTGTTTCAGATTTTCAGCCTGTGACACTTCACCTAAAAGTCTCTCTATTAGCCCGTGATAGAGAAAACAAAGACAGGATTTCTGAAGCCTTATCTAACGTAAGTATAAAACCCTCTTTAAGTTGCATCTCACATTGTCAGTCATTGCCAAAACTAAACATTTCTTATAATAAACTAGTTTTTCCTCTCCCACAGTATTTATCTAGCATCCTTCTCCAGCAGAGCTGTGAAAACTGCATGACGATCAAAAAAATCAAATTCAACTAAGCTCACAGGAACAGACCAGTATAAAGTTAGCCATCAGAAGTTCTCTTAGCCTTTTGTATACATTTATCTTTTACTGGAGGCAGATTTTAATGTAACCTTTTAGGGGCTATCTTTTTTCTTTTCCAAAAACTGATACTTATCCTGTTTCTGTAAATCCAGACGGAAAATATACTACAATAAACTATTGAACAATTGTGGTTGTTTAATTGATTGTTGAAAAGATTTTTATTAGATAAATACCATAATAATAAGCGAGAATTATTTTTTGAAGCATTTCTTATTTTCTCCAAAGTCAGGTTGTATGTACATGCATACACCCACTCAGGGTTGAATTTGTCAAACATATTAAACAAACCCCAACATGGCTGCCACTCCCCAAATGCAGAACACGTGCTGTTCGTCAGGCCTCATCCACCAACGGGGGGATGCGCTCCACCGTGAAGCGGAGAGAAACGAGATCACCTGTAATCTGACAGTGCAGCACTTGACATCTGACCAACCAGATGGTGGCTGCACTGCAGGCAGGCTCTTTCTATCAGAGCTACAGAAGATGAGATATCAATGTGTGACCTTTCCAAGCGACATCATGAAGCTGGCACGAGCAAGAGAGAAAAAAACACGAGGAAACTCATGCTTCCCTTAAAGATGGGCATGTTCTTAAGATAAAACTTTGTGATACTAACAAGTAAGTTATCAATCATTAGATGGGGAATCTATATTTGCAGTCTGTCTGGACTGGAGAATTTTACTGATTAACAATTATTGATTGCTGTTTCAATCCCTTATGCATTCACCTCTGGTGAAAAAGTGGTTAAAAAGTTAAAAAGTGAAATGAACGTAACTGATTCATTTGTTGACAGAGGAAACTAAACTTTAATGTATATTTTAAAATTGGTCTGTATGATATTTAATGATATTTTCTTAGGCTTGTAGTATATGCATGGTAATGCAAAAACAATGATAATTATAACAAAATATAAAATATAGTAATAGTATTTTTTGTGAATTTTAGTAAAAGTAGCAGTAGTAGTACTAACAGGCCATCAGTGTTGGTGCAAATAATAGTACTATTAGTTGAAGTAATGTATTATAGATTCAGATTGTAAAGATTAGAAAAAAATAAGTTGGAAATATCAGAGATGATACTGAGAAACATTCAATGCTGGACTATTGTAATTCTTTACTATCAGTAAGTCCATAAACTATAGTTAAAAACATTCAGCTGATCCAAAATGGAGCAGCCAGAGTTCTGATGAAAATTAAGAGATATATCTCTCCTGCTCTTCTCTTCATTTGCTTCCTGTTATATCCAGAATATAATTTAAAATCCTCCTTAACACATATAAAGTTTTAAATAACCAAGCTCCATTTGTATCAGAGACATGGGCGTAGGTTTGCATAGGGACCATAGGGACATGTCCCTACCAAAGTTTTGAACCGACCTAATTGTCCCGACCAAAAATTGGATGTGAACAACATGTTTATAATTTACAGCAGTAGTTATAGCAGCAGAGGCTTCTTTTCCTCTCGCAACTCCTCTGCCTGCTCTCTCCTGTCCCTTTCACGTAGCAGCGCATGGAACTAGGGGTGGGTATTGCCAAAGAAGTCACGATTCGATTCGAATCACGATTCACAGGCCACGATGCGATTCTATCACGATGCATCACGATACTTGAATTATTGCGATGCATTTCAATATTTTCTCCTCCATGTTTTGTTTTTGAATGACTCGGCGCAGTATCCCACGGCCGGAAATGCTTGTGACACAAGGCAGCGTGCGTCAACACATTTGCAGCGACATCTACTGGACTGGAAGTGGTATTGCACTTGTTTTTGGCTGATGTTCGCCAACCATTCATGCAATTTTATTTATTCATTTTTTAAAATTAATAATCGATTCTTGGCATCAAGAATCGATGCAGTAGATCACGAAAATTAGAATCACGATGCATCATCATCACGATTATTTTGCACACCCCTACATGGAACTGTGCTGCGCTGTTTAACTCTACTCTCATTGGTTGTTCTGCCTTAGGTTCCGCCTTCTCTCTCTCTGATTGGCTGTTTTCTAGTCCGCCTGTGCTTGGAGCACAACATTGAAAATTTATTCACACTAGAATGCTGCGGTTACTACAATAAATATTAGGCTACAAAACTAGTCCCAATAAAAAAAAAAAAAAAGAAAGAAATTAATATCATGTACACTAAAAAACAAAAAACTTTTTTTTTCTTTTATAAAACGAAATATTCTGAGTCAGCCAGGAGTTCTGAAGACTGCTGGAAAAATGGGCAAATAAAGGCATTAAGCCATCAACATTTCTGATTCTTAGCCACAGCCACCTAAAAAAGAAAATGTGAGGGTTTCCTTTTTATCAATATTTAGTTGCTATTACTGTTTTCATTTTTTGATGACTCTTTGAGGAAGTTCAGGCATAATTATTAGCAGGTGTTATTTTTCTTATAAAGTATAACAACAAGAAATGGCATCTAAACATCTGTTATTTTTCGT
The DNA here is from genome assembly GCF_016077235.1 of Cyprinodon tularosa. Lineage (NCBI taxonomy): Eukaryota > Metazoa > Chordata > Actinopteri > Cyprinodontiformes > Cyprinodontidae > Cyprinodon > Cyprinodon tularosa. Next base: position 14,734 of record NW_024037797.1, read on the forward strand.
TTAAAAAGCATAATTAGGGTTCCACATAATAATAGTAATTTAATTGACTATTTATACTTCTAGAAATAGGATAAGGCAAGAACAAACAGAGGAAGAATATAAACATTGATTTTATCTTGCATAGATTTCCACACAGTCTATAAGTAAATTAGTACAAACATTAATGTCTGGTAAAAATGCTTGAATCAGGCTGTTTATTTTGGATATTATCAAATTACAGATAAGATAGTGTTATATTGTCTTTTATAATTGTTAAAAGTGATTTTATATTTTAATACACTTAGGCTCATTCTCAGTGTTGTGTTTGTAGATGATGTCACAAAAAAATTAAATAGATATAAGGAGCTATTTAAACAGTCAGACAGTAGCAATATAGGATGATGATGAAAGGTTGTGTTACATTTAATCCTTTACTATTAAAAAACGCACTTATACATTATATGATTATAGGAAACACAGATATCCAGTAATATAAAAGCTGAGCAGCTTGTAGGTGAAGCAGCTGGCCCTTCAGTGCTTCAGGTGATGTCTAAATAAACCAGGTGAAACTAAAATATTTCCACTTGAGGAGTTCTGGGTGGAGAATATTGACAGACAAAAACATTTTTATAATCTTATATATATATATATATATATATATATATATATATATATATATATATATATATATATATATATATATATACATTAAATCCTCAAATTTCTATTCTATTAAAATTTCTGTATCTGTATAATGGGTCTGTTCTATATGTTGTCTTCTCAATTCAGACGGCCCCATGCCTGTCTTTGCCTAGGGCCCCAAATTTCCTAAATCCGCCCCTGTGTAGTGGAATTTGTCTAGTTTTGAAGTTCGTTTTTCTCATGATTCAACCTGTAACAACCTAAACCATTTGGCTTGGCATAAATACGGATTCAAGTAGCCTACTGTAGCCTACACATTTCTGAAAGACCCCCAACAATTCCAGGAAAAGTCGGAACAGTCGATTTAATTATAAATAAATAAATGCCAGTCGATTCCCCCTGCCTCCCGTCTTATGACATTGGCACCTCTCTTCACGCTATTCTCACTGACCGTCTCCACTCTTTTTTCCACGGCGACATCGAACAGACAACCAAAAAAATGCAAGGTGATGAACAGTTTTACGGTGGCTGGGAAGTGCAAATCAACAATACAAAATCTGAAACACTTTTAAAAATCTTGAAACAACTTTACATTTGAGAAAACAAATTTACAACAAACGAAACACTTTTACAAATCATAAAACAACTTTACATTTGAGATAACAAATTTACAACAAACGAAACAGTTTTACAAATCATAAAACAAATTTACATTTCAGAAAACAAAATTACAACAAACGAAACACTTTTACAAATCATAAAACAAATTTACATTTCAGAAAACAAAATTACAACAAACGAAACACTTTTACAAATCATGAAACAAATTTACATTTCATAAAACAAAATTACAACAAACGAAACACTTTTACAAATCATAAAACAAATTTACATTTCAGAAAACAAAATTACAACAAACGAAACACTTTTACAAATCATAAAACAAATTTACATTTCAGAAAACAAAATTACAACAAACGAAACACTTTTACAAATCATAAAACAAATTTACATTTCAGAAAACAAAATTACAACAAACGAAATACTTTTACAAATCATAAAACAAATTTACATTTCAGAAAACAAAATTACAACAAACGAAACACTTTTACAAATCATAAAACAAATTTACATTTCAGAAAACACTTTTACAACTGACAAAATCTGACGGAAAGGGAGGGACTGTCTTCGAAGCTTACCCGGAAGTGATAACCGGAGAGTTCATGCAGGATGGAAGCTAATCGAGTTGCGTTTTGCCCGTTCTGCGGCACTCATATGAGCAGTTTAACGCGGTTTTGTTTTTCCTGTGGTCGGTCCTTGGAGTTTTTAAATGGTACAGAACAGACGGTAGAACCAGATATGCTGCAGCTGTGCATATATTATTTTATTGAGTGTCACTCGTACGTTGTAATCGTAGACATAATGCCATGTTTACATGGTGTACACATCAGCTTCAGGTCTCTGAAAAGCAAACTGAATGATGCCGGTCTTGTGCGAGATTCTGTTTCCCTGTGAAAATCTGTTCCCCCTGTTTCGGGAGCGCTCATTGCAGCCAGAGAGGCGGATCTGACCATTTTCAAGGCGCTCCTGATCATTTATCAGTGAAAACAGCTCATATAATCATGTCAACTTTGTAACATACAGTTTAATCGTTTACTCTTTTTACAAATTTGTAAAATAAATACATTAACGAGGTCTTCTTAAGCTGTTTTGTGTTGTTTTTTTTAAACGCCAAGAGAATCGGCATTTCTCCAACTTTTGTCCCTTCAGCCTGACAGAAAAAAAACGGCAGTCACCAAACAGATTTCCAACACGTAGTGTGTTTTCTATTTTTCATTGCTGATATAAGAGGATGGAAACTGGCTGATAGCAGGGAACACACATTAGAATTTCTGGTTAATCCCCTTCTAATGTAAAATACTGAAATAATCCGGTCCCCCCTTTGATTTTTGCAAATAAATAGTAAATATGACCAAATCCACAGGATTTGTTGTTGATGGTGCAAGGAATAAGCACAGTTAAAGACCTGCAGGTACATTTACTTCTTCCCATGTTATGGAGGGGAACAGATTATTTCAGTCAACTGAAACATTCATTCTCGCCTCTCCTCCTCCCCGATCTTTGGGAAATAAAGAGCAACTGTTTCCAATTTCTCTAAAATTGAGATGTGTGATATATTATACTAGAAATCTCCTTATCCAGTAATATTTCATATTTTACATTAGAAGGGGATTAACCAGAAATTCTAATGTGTGTGCCCAGCTATCAGCCAGTTTCCACCCTGGCCTGCTATAATTTGTTCCCCCCTTATAACTTTAAGAAATAAAGGTCTATCACCTCCAAAGTTTCAGGGGTTCGTTGTCATTATAAAAGATGCTTATAAGCAAAAAATGGAAAAACTGGGACCTTTTTTGCCTGATTTAGACAGGGGAACAGATTATAGCAGGTGGCCTGCTATAATCTGTTCCCCCCTTATAACTTTAAGAAATAAAAGTCCATCACCTCTAAAGTTTCAGGAATGAATTGTCATCATAAAAGATGCTTATAAGCAAAAATTGGAAAAACTGGGACCTTTTTTGTCTGTTATAGACAGGGGGAACAGATTACAGCAGGTTTTATTTCAATTCTGGCAATATGGGATGAAATAAAACGGCTGATGTTAGAACACAAACTGTTTATTAAGGATAGTACAACATAGATAAATTGTAAGTTAACATAAAACACAAATATTTAAGTACTAAATTTCAACTAGGAAAAAATTATTTCCTTTTGCATATAGTCTTTAATGATTACACGTGCACTCCATTTTCTATTTCATTTTTATTACAAGTATATGGTTTACAACAGTTTTCAATGGGATGAGAACATTTGGACACTGTAACAATGAGAGATTTTTTTAAGGCACGTATGGAAAAGAACAAGGATCTGTTTGCTTTCAGAGGGAGGAGTAAACACTGCTGTCAGCGACCAGCTTTCAAGCAAACGTTTGTGTTTTATTATTAGTTTTAGATCAATATCACTGGCGATATTCTGCTATAACATGTGAAGTAAAGAATAAAACAGTAAAGCTCAACTTTCATACACGTAAAACCTTTCAAATTTCAAGTTCTGCACGTTGGAATTGAAGCGGAGTTAACTCGGGTTGTTCTTCCTACTCCATACGCGCTCCCGACGAGGGGATACAAATTTTCGCAGGGATAACTACCTTGGCACGACACCGGCATCATTCAGTTTGCTTTTCAGAGACCTCAAGCTGATGTGTACACCATGTAAACATGACATCATGTCTACGATTACAACATACGAGTGACACTCAATAAAATAATATATGCACAGCTGCAGCATATCTGGTTCTACCGTCTGTTCTGTACCATTTAAAAACTCCAAGGACCGACCACAGGAAAAATAAAACCGCGTTAAACTGCTCATATGAGTGCCGCAGAACGGGCAAAACGCAACTCGATTAGCTTCCATCCTGCATGAACTCTCCGGTTATCACTTCCGGGTAAGCTTCGAAGACAGTCCCTCCCTTTCCGTCAGATTTTGTCAGTTGTAAAAGTGTTTTCTGAAATGTAAATTTGTTTTATGATTTGTAAAAGTGTTTCGTTTGTTGTAATTTTGTTTTCTGAAATGTAAATTTGTTTTATGATTTGTAAAAGTATTTCGTTTGTTGTAATTTTGTTTTCTGAAATGTAAATTTGTTTTATGATTTGTAAAAGTGTTTCGTTTGTTGTAATTTTGTTTTCTGAAATGTAAATTTGTTTTATGATTTGTAAAAGTATTTCGTTTGTTGTAATTTTGTTTTCTCAAATGTAAAGTTGTTTCAAGATTTTTAAAAGTGTTTCAGATTTTGTATTGTTGATTTGCACTTCCCAGCCACCGTACAGTTTACTTACAGTTGGTGCTTTTCGAAAAAAGGATGCAATTGTTTTCTGTTTTTTCGGTTTGGCTGGCCTCATGTTGATGTCCGGACTCCGGAATTGGGAACTATCCCACCACTACTTACTGTCTGAGTAACCATGGAAACCAGGCTCGAGATGTAAATGCCAGAGACAGGATAACTTTTAGATTAGAATTTCTACGACGCAGGCAGCCTGCAGTTAAACAAAACGATTGCCCGTCTATGATCTGACTGTTTTATGTTGTTGTTGCAAAGCAGTAAATTAGAAAAAGCTTTTTGATTTTCTGTGAGTTTCGCCGTATGTTTTTTTTTTTTTTTTTTATAAAAGTGGGGGGGACGGATTGAGGGTCATTCTAATCTGTGTACGTCAGAACACCCCTGACGTACACGCTATCTGCGCCCTTGGTTTCGCCACCTCTCCAGGAAGCTTTCTCACTTTTTGAGAAAGCTTCCAGGAGAGGTGGCGAAACGTCTTCAAATCTTGGAAACCAAGTCCAATGGATATTTTTTGAATTTTTAGGGAATCACTATTTTCCTTCTTGTTTTTTATTATTAGTAGAAGTAGTCATAGTTGTTTTAGTACTTGCATTTTGCATCAATCTTCAAAATCAATACTTAATCATTAACTATTATTAATATAATTAATATGATAATTGATTTGAAGTAAGTGATTAATTTTCCATCTATTTTTTAGGCAAGTATTTACATTCATTTTATGATTTAGTTTACTAGGGAAACATAAACATATTTGAATCTGCTTGTATGGTTTTCTTGTCTGTGTTTCTTACCATAATAGGATCAATGCTGAAATGTGTCAGCACATCAGCAGGGCCATCAAGCAGCATCTTTACACATAAAGGGCGGCCTCCAAATAACATTTCACTTAAGGCCGCTATTAGATCAGGAGCAGCTGTGAGCCCCAACCAGTAATAAGCTATTTCATTTAAAACTTGAGGAGAATGTACCTGCAAGCAGCATATTCACCATGTATGATGCACCCCAGGCAAAGGAAAGCATTTGGCGTATACATGGGCCAAACCCCTAAAGTCCAAAAGATTTATTTTTTTAATGATAATTAAAAGGGAGTAAGACAGAAGGAAATCACCAGACCTGCGTTCTGTGTGACAGCGTAAACAAATTTAGTAATGTTTTGTTTTTACCAGCAGATGGCAGCATATCTTTAGTTTCCTGCTGTAAATAATGACCACACTGGGAGATTAAAATAGTGTTCTTCAATTAAACTTGAAGCCTGTGAAGGCCTGTTTAAAAAAAAATAAAATAATAAAAATTGATTTAATAATAACTTACATAAATCATCTTAACTGTATATTAAATTAAAGCTGGTCTGGTTAAAGATAACCTTCCTTTGATGTTTTATCAAAGGCATCTGTAGTGCCATAACCAATGTTTTAATATAATATAGCTCATTGTAACACCGTTTAGTTACATTTTTTGATTGATTTCTCCATCATTTGTGGTGTGGAACAGCCTTTCTAAAAAAGCCGGGCCACAAAATCAGGAAGCTTCAAAAAGGGAAGTTAATAATAACATTTATTCGTGACAATTTTTTTTTAGTTTTCCACATTTTTCAAACATTGATCCTTTTATAAGTTTCTTGCTTAGTTTCAGGTCTCTCACGGTGTACAATAAAGGCTGAAAACAATGGCTGATAATAAAGCTGTGGGTCTGATATAAGGATTGTTTTACTTACTGTATTTTTAGTGCATTATCATCTGTGACTTGTTATACGCTGGTGACATATTATCAATTTGGATCTACCCTTATGCAATCTGAACCTCACTTACAATCTAACGACCACAGATACAGTAGACAGCAAGTCTGTTGTTAAGCCTTGGCCAGAGCCTTTAAGATATGTAGCTTGAGCCTTTTAGTCTGGTTTTAATAGTGTTAAAATCTAAGATCATTACCTGCTGATAAAACTTCTTCGTGTTTAAGCTATTGGATAAGCAGTTCCTCAGCATATCTTTAGTTTCTTGCTGTACATAATGGACGTATTGGTTAATTAAAATAACATTCTTTAACTACGCTTAAAACCTGTGATATACAAAACATTTTCATGAAAATATAAAAAGATTGATTTGTAGTCATACCTTGCATAAATCCTCTATTTTAAAGCAAGCTCAGATGGTGGATGTTTCATTATAAGTGGAATAAATAAGATCATTCCAAAAATGTTCAACACTCATTACCATTTGCACGACTGTATTTCTATCGTAAATGCTTTGCAGTCAGGTCATACATACTTGGCATTAAATGCTTTAACAACTGAAGGTGTGATTGAAGAGCCTTTGCAGCTCTCTTATTTTTAGAAGTTCTGTGTTGAACAATTCATCATTTACAGAATTGTTTTTTTTTTATTTTCTTATTTGATATATCAATAAATATTTGCTCCGTTGAGGGTTGATTTTTGCATTGAGCTGGAAGGGGGTTGCCTGTGCAAACACATGCACAGCCCTGCACTTCACAGCAGGAGGATAATGATTAAATTTAATTATGAAGGGTGAAGTAAAAACAGCCCCGGACAGCCTCAGGGACCGGCATGAGCGGATAGTTCAAATTAGAGCATTATTGTCCATCCAGGTTACCCCCCCACCGCGAGATTCAATTGTGCAAATCACACCAAAATATTTGGCAGAGGGACTAGAGCACTATGTGTCCAGCCGGTCACTAATCTGAAGCATCCACTCTCTCTGTGACTTGGTAACTTTTGTAATTTAGTGCACAAATAAGAAGCGTGTGTTTTCTGGAGAAATCCTCCCAACAACAACCCTCCACTCAATTGAAGTTAATTCAGGAGAGGGAGTTCTGGGTTCACATTTCGCTACAGCTTTGTAAAGTTACCTCTGAAGGGGTCACTGGGGGGTTGAAGCGATCTGTAACTTTGCATCGACCAACTACAGATCAGTTACAATGTAATTGCAAAAGAATGTTACTCAGTCCTGACTACTACAGAGCTCTACCTTTTAATTAGAACCAATGCAGTTCTAAGATCCTATTTTGTTCCTTGGAAAAAAAAAGAAAGATCAACATTTATTGTCAGGTTAAGATAAAATATTGCTGTATCTCTATGTTCCTTTTTTTTTTTTTTTTTTTGCCTTTTTTAAACATTAATTTGGTATTTTTGAAGAACGTGTCTTTGTTTTGCATTACCTTGCAAAAGTGAAAAAAAAAGAATCTCGTTTCTCATTTTATAGCCAGAAATTTCAGAATTGATCGGATAGACCTACACAAAGTATTGTGCTACTTTAAACCTAAAGGGAGTAAGCACTTGGTTTTCATTAACATACAATAAAAAAGTGCAGCACCCATTTATTGTGCTCATCTTAATCAGAAACCCCTAAATAAACTCCTGGGTATCAGTTCAATTCCAGAATTCATTTACTTAGAAGAAGTAATATCTGTGTAATTTAAAGTAATTTGGAGAAAGGCAACAGAATCTATTTTGGAGAACAGAGTTCAATGCATCTTCTAAAAAAGAAAAGAGTATCGCACAGCTGCAAACGTAACAAGACTTGGCTAGTTATTCCGCCAGAGAAACCAGCAAAGAGCTCCATGGCTACCCTGAATGAGCAGAGGTCCACAGGTTGGATGGAAAAACACATTTTTATATTTTAAAGTAATAAGCACAAAAATAATACAGAGGACACTATATTAAAGAAGATGCTCTGGTCAAAATAACACCAGAATGTGTTGCTCATGCTCCATTCAGACAGCAAGCCTAAATAGAATAGAATAGATTAGAATAGAATAGAATAGAATAGAATAGAAATACTTTTATTGTGGCACAGTGGGTAAATGAGGAACACTGCCAGAGATGCATGTAATTGTTAAGATTAGCACATAAATCTATCTTAGGATAATCCAGTCAAAGGCCTTAAATCCATTTACAGGTGCCCTGCTTCCTGTCTAAACTATACATGATCTGAAAAAGAACCTTTAAATCTACAAAGCAGGCATATAAAGGTCTTGTAGTTGGTGGAATTAAATGTGTACACAACATTATTAAGATTTTTATCCTAATAGAATATTTAAGGTCTGTGATCTGATAAAATATTTAAGTTCAATAAGTTTTTGTTTCTCACAAATGTAACATAAGTGCTCAGATTTAAGCAAAATAGCAGGTTAAATTGACACTTTTTACCCTCTTTTTTTTTTTTTTTTTAAAGCACAGACACCACACATAAAAACATATTCATGGAGTCTTCATAACCTTTTTTTCCCTGCAGAGTGTGCATGTTTAGGGCCCCAATGTTATTGATCCTGATTGGGCCTCACAGGAGGAGATTCCGGCCTGCCATTGACCCACACTTCTACATGTTTCCGTCCTCCTTTCAGATGATCAGAGGCACACGTCTCCCCTTATGCCTCCAGACTGGCCATACTTGTGGTACGTTTCTGATTGTCAGTTGGCGAAAGGAGGGAGTAGGTGGGGGAACAGGGAAAATGAAGTTAGTGAGAGTAAAAAAATCCCTTTTAGGTCTTGCCTGACGTTTTTCTGGCTTGGTGACTGTCAAAACATTCCCCAAATGCACCAATACCCCTCCTCAAATTTTCCTTAAAAAGCCAGGCTGCTCTCCTCTTCAAAGTAAAAATTCTCGGACATGTGGCCTTCGTTGAATGTTTGTGTTGATGGGTGCCGTGTTTCTATGAACTCTTCATAGGGATCTTTTTTCTCTTCATTGCTACTTATGAAGCACTTAAAAAGTGTCATGGCGAGGAAGGAGTAAAACAGCATCACAAAAAGTATATAGAAGTAAGCATTGTCATAAGTCTCTCTGGAGGAGGAGAACGCCGAAATATTTTTAGCAATGGGACTTACTGTGGTGTGAAAAAAAGTCCCGTTCTTTTCAGTATCACGGATGTCGAGACTTGTGTCCTTGAGAATTTGCCTGCACCGGCTGAGGAGAGCAAGTAGGAGGGTCCGGTTCATGCTCTTCATGTTCAAAGTAAAAGAAAATATCAGATAAAGCTCAATAACACTGAAAAATATGTAGGAAACTGAAGATAGGCAACTGAAAATGGTCAGCAAATGGAAGGGGTTCACAGGAGGGAGGCACTCCTAAATGTAGGAAAGGCATGCTGTGAGGCAGCAACTCTTCAAGTGGTTAGATAAGGTGGAATTTCAGAGATAGTACACCCTTTATTCTGTCCTGCTATGTGCAGAATATGATAGAAGCACACATACAAATATATTTGGTTGGTTAGACTGATACTATTATCATCTGGTTGCTTCTTATCAAATATTTTGATGCTGAACAACTCTGCTTTATTATTATTCTTGTCGAAAAAGTTTATATTTTTTCAGCCCATCTTCTTTGTCCCTCTTCCTTTCACTTTTAATTTGGGGGTTGGAAGCCTCAGAGACATTTGGATTGTTGTCAGCTCCGGTCAAGTAGTCTACTCATTTCAAAGAGTGTTGGGGTCAGAGGTTAAGTTGTCTCCAGTGTGTAGCTGCTCAACTGACACTTTGTTCAAAGCAACCGCTTTGGCTTTTTTTACTCTTACAAGTCAAAAAGCACTTGTAAAAGAGAAAAAAAAAACTTTCTCAGTGTGAAAAATATAGTGAAATGTAATCTTACCTTAAACTCATCTTGCTCAACTAGCAAACCAATCCCAAACAAATGCAAATCAGCAAGCTAAAATGAAAAAAAAGAAAGAAATGAAAATACATTAAAACACGCTGTTAACACCAAAACATCCATAAATGCTCCTTTTAGGACTGTGCAGGGAATGACACCGACAGCTGCTTACCTTATTTCTAAAGCTCTGACGGAAAGTGAGAGAAAAAAACACAGTGGGGAATGATAAAAATGCGCTTGTGATTTGTTTAACCTTCTGGGCACTCTACCCACTGGGTGAGCAGTGTTTTTCATCTCTGTTTGGCAGTTAGAGCCCAAAGCCGTCTGAGCTCTGTGCAGCCATGTCAGTGACTGATGTCCCAGTGTGTTTGAGGACTGCCGGGCTTATATAATTTACAGCCGCTCTGCTTTAGTCATTATGGGGTGTGAAGGAGCCACCGGGGAGCAGGAATTTGTCCGAAAGGAGTGTTTATGAAAGAGGATATATTTATGATTTAGTGCTACAGGAGATCATATGTGAAGCAGAAAATCACTAGACTCCAAGACACCTAGAAAAACTCTTACAGAAGTCCCTCTGACTTAAAAAGATTATTTAATTATGACTTTATTTAGTTTGTTTTTTAGCATGATGATTGTGACACATTATAAAACTTTATTCATGGAATTATACTTTTATTTTTTATATATATATATATATATATATATATATATATATATATATATATATATATATATATATATATATATATATATATATTTAATTTCAAGCAATATTTATTTCAAGCAATTGTTTTAAAATCTCAAATATAATTTAATTACACTTCCTTTCAGTCTCAGTTTTTCAAAATTTCTTAACGCAAATAAGCAATACCCACAATTATCATCTACTATAACAACAATTTAACAACTATATTTTACTTTGAAAATATTTAGATTACCCCGTAACTATTTTAGGTGACATATATTCACTGTTATTCCAACACCAGGATACACAATTCTTTCAATTCTATCGCAGTAGTTGTTTTTTGATTTTTGACAGAACTAAATCAAAATAATAATAAAAAAAAAAACAGCTAAAGTAAAGTATTAAATGTTCTAAGCATTGGGTTATAAGGAAACTTTGCATAATATTTTTTTTTTTTTTTTTATCATACTTATACACATAGCAATACAGTATATCCCAATAATTATATTTCAGGTAAGGTTTACCCATAGTTGTGCAATCAATTGACTTATACAAGTTGCTTAACTTTCTGGAATATGAGTAAACCCATGATTAACAAGCAGGTTCTTCCAATCGGCAGTATATTTACATGCACTGTTAATAAAAGGGTAAACTGATGACCGATAAAAATGCATGTGACCTAATACATTTTTCATAAGATTTGTGTACATAATTTTATCTTACTAATTTCCTAACAAAATTTAACATTTTTGATTAACTGTTTTATCCTTGGTCTATATTTCTTTACATGCACACTTGCAGTATTTATCACAACTTATTCACATTCAATAAACACAGCTGTTTTTTTTATTTTTCTTTTGGCTTTTTTTTTTTTTTTTTTTTTACTTTTTTCCTTAGATTTCAATATGACATTTTTCCTTTACTTCTAAATAAGAAATTATATATTGCAGGAAATAACATGAAACAAATTGTTGGAACAGCCTTTTTGCAGTTATGCACACACCCTAAATGCAAAGCTTGCTTTTAAATACCTTTAAATTATATTTTGGACAATTATATATAGCATTCATGAGTCTCAGGTACAATAAAGTTTAACTATGTAGAATCTAAATGAACCAAAATAAGGTTTTCAATTCCAGAAGAATGTTTTCTGTCATTTATTAAATTATTTGCTCTCGCTGAAGCCTTCAAAATCAAATTTTACAAAATGGAGCAGAGACAAAGTATGATTTTTCTTTCTATATTTGTGTAGTGAAATAATAGAACACATATCACATTTATTCTGATAAAATGTTAAAGATAATTTCTTTTCTTAAGGTTGAATAGAACCCTCTGGGCCATGATGCTTTCTTTCAGAATAGCAACTCGACAAAGACAATAATCATACAAAGGGAACGATTGAGACATTTAACTTATATTTTACCTTTTTTGAACTGTTAAATTGTTGTCAGTTGGTTATTGAATTTAAAATTAAGCTATTTTTTTAATTTATACCGCACCAACATATAGAAGTAATTCAATGTGCAAACATTTTTATTTTGTATGTTGTTTATTATAAATAGTAATAGTGCTATACTTTACACAAAACTTGTTACAACAAAAAATCCCAGCTTTGTAAAAAAAAAAAAAAAAAAAAAATCATAAGGGGAATAATGAACTGTCTGTAAGACTTGAGCACAGTGGAGAACTTTAGAAAAGTTTCTGTAAAAACAAAAAAAAAACAAAAAAACACAAGCAACATTTAATAAATAAGGATTGGAACTAAAATTAGAAAGGTACTGGTAACAACTAAATAAACATACAAAAAAAACAAGAATTAACTTTCAAGATGAATACACTATTCACTGGTTGAAAATCTGGTGTTTATATTTTTTGGCAATTCCTGTATGACTACATTCACTACTATCAATTGCTTGATATATTCCCCTGACTGATAAATGCACACACCCAAATTTTAATACCACTAAAATGAGAGAGCAGTCCATTGAGGATATAAGAGGAAACCCTCAATCTGTGCTCATGTACAGCTCATGAGGTATGGATGTATTGCACTTTCTTTGGGTTGCACCAACACAACTTCTTGCTGGATTTCCAATCGCAGCCACATGTTTTATCTAAGTCTATATACAGTAAGACATGTTTATGAAGGCATTCTTAGATGAGTCTCAGCGGAGCGAAGCATCACCCTCCTGTCCCACATTCAAACACAAAGTACCACAGAGGCCCCTTGTGGTGGAAACGTTCAAAATACATCCCAGTCTTATTTTTAAATTCAAATTATAAGTCATGAACACAAAGTTGTTGTTTTTTTTTCCACCTGCATCAAAGCATGATAAACTGTCCTTGCTTGGTCCTTGGAGGATGGCATCATGGGCGTGAGGGTGGGGGGGTGGGGGGTGGGGGGGGATTTTGCACCTTCAGTCCTAAACCAGGTAAGTCCACCTCCCCTAGTACTGGTCTTGCTCTCCACAGGGCTGTAAAAGTTGGCAAGGGCAATGGAAGGCGGTGTTCTCCAGGTAGGAATGTCATAGTATTGATATTTCTTAGTCCATGTCGGGGCTTCATATAATGAAAGGCACCTAGAAAGGACAGAAAACAGGAGATTAAACCTTTTCTGCAACATACTGCAAGCCATAAAAAATCTGAAGACAAAAATTATAGTCTGAATGGTTGTTACTTTAAAGCAGACAATCTTTTTTTTTCCAAGATAAAAACACCATAAACAGAATCCCAAAGGTTGTGGAGTTGATCAAGTTTTAGCCTGGATTTCTGCCACTGCCTTACTGATCAATAACAGTTCCAAATATGACCTCCACAGAGACACATGGTTCTAATCCTAGGCTGCCAAAGGCAATAATCGCCCCCCTGTTAAAGAGGCTACTCGCCATGGTTTCATACGCACAAACCTGTGTTCACGTACATACACGTATACATTTTAGCAGAAGTCCCCCCCCATCACCACCTCCAAAACATGTGGTTTTCTCCCAGGTCCCTGCCTAAATTAATGACATCAAGATGTTGCCACTGATGGGCCGACTTAACATGTGGTGCTGTACCTCAGATCAGCCCTCCAACCCACAAAATCCCCCCTCCCTCCTGTCAAACATACTTTGAGAATGTGGCTCCTTTTATTTGGGCAGCTATCATTGTTACACAGGGGTCATTACATGGCTAGGTGAGCTACACTGTGGGTTTGATGGGCAAGCTCATCACACAGGGTCATGGAAGAACAGCTAGTAAAAATGTGTGCTGAGATAGAGGCCCGGGCCACCATAATGATGATAATATAAACTGAAGTATCCCGGCCACTAGTGATCTCTAAACCCCAATGTAATTCCAGTGCAGAACAGAGATTTGAGACGTTCCCTAATCAGACGGGTCTTTGCAATTAAATGCAGGTCCTGAAGTTTCGGCTAAATCAATAACCAGAGGATGGCATTGGAGAAAGATGTATCCTTTTAAAAACAATCAGCACAAATGAATGTGTAAGTAAAAACAGATACGCTACCTTGCTTTGACTGTACTGTCCATACTGGTAGCTAGGGTGGTGGTCGACGGCATAGGCTGGGGAGGTGTAGGAAGGTGGGCAGTAAGACTGTGTGCTTGGTAGGGGGGGCATGCTGCTCAGGCTTGGAAGGGCCTCCAAGCGCTGAGAGCCATGACAGCTAGCAGCCATGGCTCCACTGGGCTCAAGGCCTCCTGTGAGAGGGGAGAGGGCAAAGTCACTCTGGGACTGATGAGGCACTCCGCTCGGGTTCAGTAAGCCCATCACCTAAAAGGAGACACAGAAGGTGTAAATCATTAGAAAAGAAGAAATTATATCTGAAAGTTGTTCGATTTCTGCCGTTATGGATAAACAATGCTGCAATTGGCAGCTATAGTTCCCATTATACATAAAAGTTGTTCTTTTGGTCACTGTTGGAATGGTAGCTCTCTTTTTTATCCTAACAGGGAACAGCTTCCTGGATAACCAGACATGTCTGCCACGATTTTAGAGCTAAAGATAAAAAAAATAATGTATATGTTTAAACTTTGTGACCTTTTTTCATATCTCAACCCCAAACTTCAACATATTTTAGGGCTTTTAGCTTATAGACCAGCGCATAAAATAGTGTATTATTTTATTTCAATATAAATATATTTTGTGAGGCCCTCAGATGTTCTTTCTGTTTGTTTCTTTATGCCAACATTTCAGCAGACAGTTCAGATATTAAATTGTTTAGAAATTCATTTCAGTGTTAAGTTACTAATTAATATACCAAATAATTTAACATCTAACAGAAGACTGTTTAATCCATCATATGAATAAAAAAAGTATCACACAACTATAAAATAATAAAACATTTAAATCCACCAAAGCTAACATGTGAATTTTGCTGCTAAGATGCTGCTGTAACATAATGAAATGGTACAAAGTTGAAAAGGAATGAATACTTATGTTTCTGTGTATTAATTAGCTGTCATTTTTTTCTAATCCTGTCAAAAAACACTACAGTGCTACAATAGAGATTGAATAAAATGAATGGTGGTAATAACTTGTAACCTGAATTTACAGTAAGCAAAACTGCTTTTCTTTTGCTTCAACTGCTTGTATCACATTACATATTGTGTCTTTCTCCAAAATCCCCATGTCCTCATAAAGGAGAACAAAGGGCACACAGGGAAGCAAGCATAAGGTGTGTTTGTGTGCAGCTATCTATCTTTATGTAAAGTCGTGCCTAAAACAGCGGGTGTGTGTATGTGCAAATGTGAGTAAGGCCTGTCTTTTTTTCATATTTTGTGTTCTGATGTCAGGGCTGCTGGGGTATCAGTGATCCATTGTGAACAGCTGCAAAGGGGTTTGCGTGAGAAGTTCTGAAAAAGTCTTCGGAAAATGCAAGCCATGTTAAAGAAAGCAGAGAAAAAGCCAAGACCAAAACCCAAGTAGCTTTTTGCTGAACAAATGAAGAAGACTGATGGAAAAGCAAAAGCTTTTCCAACTTCCTTTCTGATCAGAAAATGTACATTTAATATAAAATACTGAATTTGTGTTTAACATATTCATTTAAAGTAACCGCTACAAATAACATGAGGTATGTCATATACAAAGATTTAACAAAATATAGTAGGAAATATCAGATATATAAACTTCAACTATGTGATTTCTATACATAATAACCTTTTTAACTAATGATACTTGAAAGTAGTATTTTAAAATCAGGTCACATCAACTATGTCTGTTCAACTATAACATGAAGCACTAATAGTTTACTAGTATGAACATGCATGTGTCCAGGGTGTGTCTGAACTGCATGCTCAGGACTACAAGCTCTGTCTTAAAGCAACTGAAACAGCAGCAGTTCCACGATGGTCTGTCTGTTTTGAGGTTGTTACGGGGATTAGGTCTGAGGGGGGTGCAAATCCTGGCTGCTTGCTTCTTTGGTGAGAAAGGATTGCTTAGGTATGCACCCGATCAGAGCTACGACGCCAGCCATGGAAAAAGGCATCGGTCTGTCTACTTGCTCTCTGTGCAGAGCTATCTGCTCAGATGAAAATATCGCGGATCTAAAGCAAACCTCATCTAAAGTAGGACTTGCGGTGCTGTGATGTGACCATATCTGGAGTTAACGGAATCCTCTCATGTATACAGGATAATAGGTAGAATAGACCAGAGTTAAGAAACAAATCTGGAGTTCAGATAACTGAAGGGGTGTAATTTCTACAAGGATTGTGCCGAAAATCCATAAAGCTGTAGCAATTTCACAAAAGACAAAGCAGTAAACTTTTTCTGAGTGCAGAAAAGTGCAGAGAGGTCATTTACTTTCAATGTCAATGAATTTATTTCCAATTTCCTCTCTCTTATTAAGTTAAAATCTGAAAATTAATTAAATCATCATACGGAATAGAGGAAAACTGATCTGCAATACATATTCAAACAGCTGCAATGAATACACGAATTAAAACAAATTAGCCAACAAAGTGAATCATTTGCATAAATTACATACTTTGTTATGAGTGGCTAGATTACTTCATTCCAATCAATTAGGACACTGGAACATTTAGTGATTACATTCCCAGACAGAGAAAAACCTTAAAGGAGAGTAGCACAATTTGACAGATGAGATTTCCATTCTGTACAAGCAGCCTGCAAAGGTTAATGCTGAAACCATGCACAGGGCCAGAACACCTTTGGCCTCTTTATTGGAGCTGAAGTAGCTCTTTGACCCTCTTGGTATTTGAACTGTTACCAAAGACAGTTACAGGAGGAGGCTTCCGTCTTGCAGATCAACCGGGCATCTGCAGAGTAAATTAATCTGAAGTACATTTAATCCGTTTTTAAGGTTGCCAGTTTACCAGAATTTGAAATGTACGGTATGTCTTTTATTATTCATTCATTAAAACCAGTACGTTTTTAGTTATTGAAAGAAAAATATAAATGCAATTTACAATTCAGAGTAGTCAATTAAACATTTTGCTTCACAAAAGGTCTTCAAATTATGCTCCTTAAACTATCATTATATCCTCAGCCAACAATAAAGAAAGCAACAAACCTGCCTGACACAGTTTTTTAATTTTGGGTTGTCGTTTTTTTGGACTTTTTTTTTCTTATCAGTGCTTGACAGGCATTGGAGATCATCTCTCATGGGAATTATTTGCAAGCATGCCAAGTATGAGGGCTGGCCACCCTTTGTGGCAGCTAAAAGCTCGTTTTACGCCTGTTAGTCTATCTCCTGGGTTTGTAGGGTGCCAGGGATGGACACTGATGACTGTGTAATCGACCATAATTGTCTTTTCAGTTTTGATTTGTGTCATCGTCTGACATCCATACATCCTTCCTTATTTCCGCGCCCTCTCTGTCTCTCCAGTGATGGACGTTTACCACATTTTAGACTCATCAAACTATCTGTCGGAATAAACAAAAAATTAACAGCTACAGAGTTCCTCATTCTGACAAGGTTTCATTAATCTCATGACAGTAACACCTCCTAACGCAGGTCTAATGAAGAAATATGTGTTTGTGCGTGTTATTATTTAACCATCTGGTAGACCTTATGAGGCCATTAGTTTACTGGTACACGGTGGTCTGTGAATATCACTATGCAAGTTTAAAGAATGCAAAGAGCCTGATCTGTTGAAATGTATACATGTGAATGCACTTATCACTGTCCCTGTGTGCTTTCAAAACATGTAGGTGGGGTTATGGAACCAAACGAGCTCTCAAGGGTGAGCTCTGGGTCACAGTTCACATGCAGGTGTTTCAAATTATTTGTGCGCTTAGAAAACGAGCCCAGTTGCTTTGCACCATCTTCAACATCCTATAATCTACATCAGATTCTATTGATCAAAATATCATTTGACACTTCTACTTTGCATGATTGTGACGTAATCCTATATCATGCTAGACAGCTCATATTGGTAATGGGTTCATAGCTGCCTGTTTAAAACATCATATTATTTAGGGGAACTGTGTAAATCGCAAGCCATAAGGAATACCAAAGATCTAGAAACAAAAGGATAATCTGTTAGAGAAGATAGAATGAATGGATGACACCATCTCAGCTTAGTACTCAAGTTACACCATAGCAGACAAGGAGGAACTGCACAGGATTGAGAGGGGGAGTCAAGATGATTGTAGTTTCCCTAACCTCTGTTTGAGATCTTTTTAACAGCTGCTGCAGGTACAAGGCATTGAACAGCTGGTAGTGAATCCTAAGACAAACCACAACCGTTAAAATTATTAACACCAGTGTTAATATTAATGCCTATAGTCTGGGAGTTATTCTCTAAGTTGTATGTTTTTTATCTTTTTGTGGTTTATTTATGAATTTGTTTACAATTGCCAAGACCTATAGAATACACTGGGATTATTTGCAGCAGAGTGTGATGTCGCAGGATGAGAATCAGCCTCTCCAAATCAAAGGCCATGGTTCCTCGACCAGAAAACGGTGGCTTGTTTCCCTCAAATTGGAGGAATGTCCCTACCTCAAATGGAGGAGTTCAAGTATCTTAGATTCCTTTTTACGTGTAAGGGGAGAATGGAGCGTGAAATCGATAGATGGGTTAATGCAGTTGCTGCTATAATGCAGATGCTGCAATGGTCTGTTTTGTTAAAGAGAGAGCTGAGCAAAAAGGCAAAGTTCTCGATTTACCAGTCGGTCTACATTCCTACCCTAAACTATGTTCATGTAATCATGACCAAAAGAACAAGATCCTGAACACAGGCACTGAAAGTGCATTTCTCCTCAGGTTCCTTTAGAGATAGAGTTAGGAGCTCGGTCACCCGGGAGAGCCGCTTATCCACCGCATCGAATGGAGTCAGCTGAGGTAGCTCAGGCATCTTTTTCAGATGCACCCTGGATGCCTCCCTCAGGAGGTGTTCCATGCATGTCCCACTGAGAGGAGGTCTAGAGGACGACTCAGGACAAGCTGGAGGGACTACGTCTCTTCGTTGGCCTGAGAGCACCTCAGGCTTCCCCCAGCGGAGCAAGAGGAGGTGTCTGCGGAGAGTGAAGTCTGGGAGTCTCTACTGAGACTGCTGCCACTGCAACCCAGTATCGGATGAAACGGAAGACGACAAGTATGTGTAGTTTATAATTATCTGCTGAACTATCCTAAACAAATGAATTGCTTTATGATGCACACTTTGCCTAAAAATAACATGATTTGATTTGATTGTGTTTGTTTGATTTAATTCAATAGAACTGACCTGTGGTGAGATGGTGTTGCTGATGCTCGGGTTAACGGTGTTAGCATGTCCTGTTGGTGACACAAAGCTGTCTGAATATCCTGAGAAGTTGTGTCTTCCAGAAGAAAGGCAATATCCTGAGCCTCCATCTTGGGAAGCTCCAGATGAGCTGAGTGCACTCTGATGGACGGAGGTGGGCGGTAGAGGCTGAGGCCGATGGACCGTACTCGGCTGTTCAGAAGCTGCAGAGAATAAAAAAGAAATTTGTTATGCAGTTTAAATTTTATTATGTCTATTGGCTCTGTTATAAGTCACAAGAGTTTGTTAATTGAAGCAAGTTTTTGTTTACTCATACCCACCTTGAGCTATAGAGGTTGGAGGGTAAGGGCTTTCTGACAGCTGATAAGGCTGGAGGCCTGGCATGGCTGATGGCGGAAAACCGCCTGGTATAAGGTGGTTAAAAGCCATTAACTGATTGGCTCCTGCTTGTTTCCTCCACCGAGCTCTTCTGTTGCTGAACCACACCTAAAAGCAAAATAGAATCGAACATGGGTTAAATACAGAGAGTTTATTGCATGTAAGGACAAAAAGCTGGAGAAAAAAAAGGGAAAAAATAAAATCTCTATGTTAAAGAACTGATCGGTGTAAACCTCAGATGTTTGTAAGAGGGAACATCTCAAACATCACAAAGACCAAGGAACATAGAAGCTGGACCGGGAATGAATTTACAGCTAAGTTTAAGCCAGGCTTAGGCTATAAAACCATATCCGAAGGTTTAGAAATGAACTATTACTTAACCCACCCTCCAGAACAGGAGTATAGCTGGAAAAGAAAATCATAAACCAGATGAAAAACGAAGACGTATAAAACAACTCTGCGAGAGTTACAGGGATCCATTTATTTGTCATTTCCTCTAAAAATCTAGCCATTGTGGAAGCATGCCAAGAAGAAGGTCAGATTTTTTGCTTTTTTATCACCCGATAAAGAAAAAAAGATGACGGGAAGATTATTACATTCTTTCTACTTCATAATAGTGTATTAGTGTGCATTGGTCTATGTTATAAAATTACATTACACTTCTTTTCAACTTTTGGAATCAGTCAAAATGTGGAAATCTGTGAAGAGACAATTAAGCAAGCACTGTAAGTGTGATTTGATTTGAGTCATCTATAATATTTCGATGCAAAGTCTTATCTCTTTATAGGGAACTATGCTTAAGATCTATGGTGAGCGGTGAAACCACCTCGTTGTGTGCTACTTAAAAACACAGAGTTAATATAACACCAGAGGGCTGTTATGACTCTTAAAGGCTACATCCAGAGCCTATCTAAATCAAGCATCTATTTGCACATCTTAACATAGCCCCCTTTTCGCAAAATGTTGACATAAATAGAAAACTGTCATTGTATATAGTTGCTACTGTGAGTGTAACTATGTTCAGTGACAGGGGAAGTGTTAGGAGGGGTCCTGGGGTGTTTTGGGGATAGAACACATGTCTAATGGATGTGAAGAATGTGTAGCAACATCCTAAGACAACTTAACACCCAGATATCTCAGACTAACAGATTCCAATGCTGTTAGGATTAAGACTTGCATGTGTGCTCATGTTTCTAACCTGAACTCGAGCTTCTGTCAGTTTGGCCCTCTGAGCCAGCTCCTCTCGCGTGTAGATGTCTGGGTAATGCGTACGTTCAAATGCTCTCTCCAACTCCTCCAGCTGCTCAGCCGTGAAGGTTGTGCGACTGCGGCGCTGCTTCCTCTTTAGAGGTAGGCCTGGCTCAGAATCCACATCGGAAGCCTCGTCCGAGTGGCTAGCTAGAAACGGAAAAAGAAAACATTAGTTTATGATTTGGAGAGACTGCACACACAGGATTAGGCATTGCAGCCTGTATCTGCACAATCAAACATAAGGCAGACCATAATGTGTGTTGCAGATATAGACTGCAACCAACTCAATGAAAGGATCCGTTCTAAACTGTCTTTTGATTGAATGAAATATATGCATTTTAGAACTCTTCAATTCAAAAATGAATTAATCCTGGTATAGCATTAATTCCACAAGACTAGTTTATGCTAATTGATTGTCTCTAAAAAAATATGTCAAAAAAAAAGGAATATGTTTTTTTCATTGTGAAAGAGCACAATGTAGCACAATGTAGCTAGATATTTTTTTATAAGTCCACCAACAGTTTTTTCCAGAAGCTGCTGAGTTGCTCAGTGGAACAGAATCAGAACCAGTTTTAAACATATACTTAAACACTCTAATTGATCTAATTTTAGAGCTGGTGAATTGGTTAAGATAATTCCTATTATTCAGTCATCGCAATGATACAAAGAAAGTTTTTCATCCTTAAATTCGTTATAAAAATCAGATACCTGGTTTTAAAAGGATTCATCCCTCAGAACTGATGTTTAATAGATTAACATAAGACATAAGATAGTTTCTATTTAGACTTAGTAGTTTAAAAAAGCTTATCAGCTGCTGCACAGCACTTTACATAGAGCCATGTAGATTGTGTTCTCCTGATTTCTTAAACTCCTCAGTGGTTCCCAGGGGATCAAAAGCAAAAGCCTGCTTGAACATGGATTAAAGAGGACAAGATCGCTCTGGGGCATCTATCGCCTGGGACACCATGTCTCTCCCAGCATCAGCCATGCTGTGTGTTAGACTGATTTTCAGAAGCAAAGGAAAGGGAGCCCATTGCAGGTGCTTCTTAATCTGCTTTCTCAGGATAGGAGGAACTAACAGAAAAGAGATTTGGCCATGCAACTCAGCAGAAAAGAGAAATCAATAAACAGTAGAAACTATTGAGAGAACAGTGTATCTCTACATTTGTGCTATTACACAGTTGTTAAAGACTAAATTAAATGACGACCTGTTACAGCCCATCACCATCTGCTGCTTCTGGAATATTAGCTTTTCACAATGCGTTTAGAAAGAGATGGAACTGAAATTTACACCTAAATCAAGCCCAGACCAAATCAGGAAGGTCCATGCATCTTTTTTCATACAATGAACAGATAGTGAAAAAAAAATCTCAAAAGCGAAAAGGCAGGTGTAAGCAAGAGAAAGGCTGTTCTGTCTCAGATACCTCAGTCTTTGTAATCCTCTAGATTTATAGGCTTTAATTAAAAAAGTGCCAGGTCAGACATTTGGGGGTTTGGGGAGTAAAGGGAGGGGGCAGTGATCTCGCTTTGCCTCTGGAGCCTCTGCAAGGAAGGCAGGAAATGTTTGCAGTGGTTGCCAGTGTGTGTCTGACCAGGCATTATACATGGATTTGGCCTCTGGGAATGCTGCTACTCAAAAACCCGCTGGCAAACAAAAAAAAGATCTTGACTCTGAGACAAGCTTATTATTAGATTTAAACCAGTGTGAGGCACCATCCTAACAGACTAACTGAGGATCCTCCTGAAATGAACTGTATTATTTTGCTTAATAAAACAAATTTTAGTATTTAATTTAACAAAAATACAATTCTGTTCTGTTGAGAAAACGAAAGCTTTCAAAACCTGAAGGCAACAGTTATCAATTTGATCTGTTAACAATAGGATCACTCCCCCCACCCCAACTCTTTTTTAAATTTTTTTGTTGTTTTCCCTCTCTTTTTTTGCCATTTCCTCTTTTTCTTATCCTGTTTTTATTATTTGTAATTTTAGAGAAAACACTCCATCTTGGAATCTTAATGGCAAATGACAGTGATGCTTTTGTCATCCTCCACTTGCTCTTTGTCTTTTTCTTCTGTCTTTTTCTTTACCCCCTTTTTTCCTTTATTTTTGGGGAGTGATGTGGCTGAGCCTTTGTATCACAGTGGGGAAAAGCCTGTGGCAGGGCTCTATTGGACCGATTACCACGCTCCATCTGTAGGAGCCATCAGGGACGCCCGGGCCCTCATTCAGGGGCCTGTCACCTGCCCAGCAGGGGAGCTGAGGGGGGGGAGTAAGTTGGGGGCTGGAGTAGGGGAATGAGGAGTAGGAGGAGAAAAAAGGGGGCACAAAGGGTCCAGAGAAGGGCCACTGGGGCTGTGGAGGGGCACAGCAGGGGAGCACCCCTATATCCCCTCATTCCATGGCCTGAGGGGCACAAAGCTGGGGGATGGGAAGTCAAAAGGGTTGACATGGAGAGGAGAAGGAAAGCTGAAGGCACCTGAAGGAGATGGTGGGGGTGGGAGGTGGAGGGTGCACAGCTATGGTGAATGAGGGGGAGGCAGCGATTGTTAAAAAAAAATGGGACCTGTCTTTTCACCTCAGCTATTCACATCACTTGTCTCTTTCCTGGATTCACCCATCTCCATACATCCACATCTCCAACTCTTTAAAACACTGTTCTAACACTGCCTTGGAATGAATTAAAGCCACGCCAATGCAGGCGCAGGCTTGTTCCCACACATTCAGCACAGCAATGACAGGAGATGATACTAGGCATTAAAAGGGAAGTAACTGTGGCATCACTTTAAAACCCAAACCAAATGGTTTGCAGTAGATAAAGCAACAGGTGACAGAGAATGCTCTATTCATGTCTGTAAATCCCATACAGGACGAGTTCCTTTGTTATCTAACACAGCAGTTCATAGTTGGACTACTGTAACCCAAAGAACTAAAGAATATAACATTTTACCAAGTTCATTGTTACCAAGTGTTCAAAATTAAGTGTAAATATAGGATATTTTTATGTTTACACATAAACACTAGAGCAACCCAAAATTCAATAACAGCTTGATCAGGACAAAAATGAAAATTTAACATAGTCCCTAAGAGGCAGAATTTTCCTTAGCAACTTCAAGCTCTGACATTAAATTCTTAATATCACATTCTGTTTAGTCATAAAGCTGTGTTCTGATTCTTTACCATGGAGCATCTTTTAAAACCAGGGGGTAGATACGAGTTTTTTATTATCTTAGCAGCAGAACTAAAACTTGTTTGAAACTTTCTTTTATTATAAGGCCTTTTATTTGTGACTGTTTATTTTTTGTTGCTTATGTATTGCTTTTTAAATTTGACATTCATTTTTTTCACATTTGTTGTTTTAATTGATTTTTTTTATGTAATAAATTTATAATAGTTGCTAACAAAAGTGCTTTAGTACAATTTCTTTATAACTATTACTAAAATCGGATTCATTCAATACGGATTTTAGCTGAACTTAATCATTTTTTTCAAATTATGTATTTTTAATTAAATATTATATTTTCTTTATTAAGTATATTTTATTTATTATTTATTTATTATTTATTTTATTTTTCAATTAGTTTAACATCTTATTACACATACTGAGATATTTTTTTTTGCAACCCTCTCTGTGTAACTGTATAAAAACTGTTTTGGAAGCAACAGCATTTAAGTTTATTATGGACTAAGTCACTGCTGACTGTTCCCGATGTTGTGTTTTAAATTTTCAGAAAAGGAAATGTTTTAATTGCTATCTTGCCATTTAACAGATGATGGGCATTTGTATGTTAATGTAATTTTAACTCAGCAGGTTAACAAGAGCTACAGCAGGCAAATGCTCTATGTTGCCAGATCAAGCATATTTTAAGATGTCGTGAATGACTTGTGTCAGTAAATTTATTTTGTCCTATTTAAATAAGTTTTAGTGTGACTCAGAATAAAACCTGATAATATAGTAATTAGAGACTAATTATCTTTTAAAAATACCTTTACAGACTTTATCTCTAAACAATACACATGAATCAGCAAGAGGTAAAATGCAGTCTAAAATATAAATGCTAACCCCATAAAATAATAAAAGCATTAAGAATTTCTGGCGTGAGAATAAAGGTTGATCTTGTTTACTGCACAGGCTCATCTTGGCGGACATCCACCCTTCTTCCATTCTCTCTCACTTTTCAGGAGAGGTTAATATAAGAAGACAGCTAAAGCTACATAAAACCTACTCTTTGCTCACATGTGCAGAGAAGTCCACACCCGCGGTTTGGAATGGTAAATAAAAGAGATGAAAAGTGTGACAAAGGATAAGAAATGAAGAATCTCATATGGACAGATAAACCAAAACATATGGGCCAGTTTATGGCCTTGTCTTAGTAGGGGCTGGCTGGCCCATCCTCCTGGGGCTTTTAATAGAGAAGGTAATTGAGCTGGTGACATGTGTTTGCAACACAAAACAAAGGGCATAAGAGACAAATGAACTCGCTATTTGCCCAGGGAAGTAGATCTAGCCCTTTCAGGCCAGGGAGTTTGGTGCGAGTGGGCCACTGAATAAAATAGCTGCGTGTCGCATAGAGCCAAAGCGAGCAGATGCACACGAAGGGGGGAAGAATAGTAAACTGACAGCTTATGGACTCAGCTGGGGTTAACAGTTTAAGGGAAAAAATGGGAGTGAGTGGGCTGCTCACTTGACTTGCTAAAGAGCCCCTAGAAACCTGCAGCTGCCTGGGAAAGGGAGTGGAGGGGGGGTTATAGAAATAAAAAGAGAGTAGGATGATGATGTGATGGACACAAAACAAAATTAAGCGAAAGAGCACAGGAGGTTGGCACTTAACGGACAAAGAAGGAGCTGGCGATATGTAGCTGAAAGATGTATCTCTGTCCATCACAGCAACAGTGACAAGAAGCGGCGAATGGCCCTGCAGGCCTATTATTTATGCACAGTGTGGGATGGTTTCACGGTGGCATTTCCACCCTCTGTGTGCAGACAAAGCAACTTGCAGAGCTCACACTGGGCTGTAAGCAAAAATAGCTAGGCTGTTGCATGTTCCAGTCAAACAGAGACAAACCAGCAATGATGACAACCAGATCAAGCATCACATTTTAAAAAAACACTGCTTGGTAAACACAAATCTAAGAAGATATTTAACTCCAAAGAAGTGCAGGAGCATTGCTTTGAAATCCTTACACAAGTTTTTGAGTTGACATCTTTTGCAAACATTATCCTAACCTCCAGTTCCTGGGGCCTAATAGTTGTAACAGTCAAGTGACCCCAATCTGGCCCTTGACCTTTTCACAGCGACTGCATGGAACTGCAGTGGAAACAGCCTCACTGATGGAACTCAAGAAAACGTAAGTAATGCTAAACAGAAAATATATGTATCTTCACTGGATTGCTCACTTTTACTGTCAACCCCATAAATTCAATGTAATGTTATTTTCTGTGTATTTTATATTCAGTGTTACAAATGAGAGGTTCTAGAGCAACAAATTTAATTTTTAAAAAGCCATCAATCAGTCAGTAACAGAGTTCTGCTGGCATGTCCATAATGTGCAATGTGGAAGACGAAAGAACTCCACAAAAACTTAGCCTAAACAAAGTTAAGTGACTGACAACGCTGTCTGGCTTTACTCAATTAACCATCTCATTGTGTCCCTCTTTGCAAAGTCCCCATGCCCCCGACCCCTTTCTCTTCACGCCCCTTTATCCTCCCCATCACAGAGTTTTGCTTGGCTAATACTTGGAGGAAATAGAAAGCTCTTTTTTCTGTTGGGGCTCCTCTTCTTGACCTTCTATTGCTTGGTACTTCTCTTTTCAGTCACTTTGCAATGTCTCTGGGGTTAGTCAGGGAGAATACAAGGAGTACATCAGCGCCAAGGGGCTGGCTTGGGGCAGGACCCCGGCCCATTACTTCAAAGTTGGCCTGCATTCATTAATTGTCCTTTGAATTAATATTGGGTGGATCACATTGTGGGTGCCAGCAGAGAAAGAGGCTTTAATGAAGCATAGAGTCTGTATTCAGTTGCAGATAAGCCAGTGTGGATTTTTTCTTTCTTTCTGAAGAAAGAGAGTCTTGAGAATTATTCTACAAAAAGGAGAAACGTTTTGACTGCTTATATTTAGGAGGCCAACTATCCACCTTCAGAACATTTTAAAGGTATTCATTCCCTTTAAATTTCTATTTCTCATGTTGGCATATCCCATACCGAAATTTGAATGTACTTCTGCAACATTTAAAACCAGTGCATAGCAGCAAAGTGGTAAAAAGAAAAAAAAATTTCTTTTTCATTTTTTTCTACAAACAAAAATGAAAAAGCAGTGCATTTAACCTCCTTTATTCTAACACACGGAAATAAAATTCAGTAAGCAATTGGTCTAATTAGCAATAGAGTCTGTGTGAGTCCAAGTTTATATTTTACCTCATAGCAGTTCTGTCAGACCTCATAGGTTTGTTACAAAATATTAGAGGGAAAAAACCCTAGACCACACCATAGCATGAAGATCAAGAAAGACTATATCTTGAGGGGCTGCAGAGATCCACAGGTCAGGTGAGGAGAATCTGTTGACAAGTCAGCTAAGTCATACACCTCACACATCTGGCCTTTTTTTAAAAGTCTGGGTAAAAACGATATGGTTAATTTTCTCTAATCCCATTTTTTGGGGGGGATTAGAGCTTATTTGATATACAGAGGAAAACTAGCACAACATATCCCTCCAATTACTCAAACCCCACAGCCACAGACTGTGTTGGCAGCATCATGCTGTGCAAAGCACCCATTCTGAACAGTGACAGGAAAGCTGACCAAAATTCACTGAAGGATGCATTAAGCCAAATTCCGCCCAAAAATTAAAGGAAAATGCAAACTCATATGAAAATGTAAAATCATATGAATTTTCTGCAAGACTTAAAATTTGCTACAAATTTACACCCATTTTAAGTTTGGGGTATTTTGCAAGATGGCAAAAAAAGAAAAAAAAAATCAACATGGGCATAATCTGCAGACATACCACACAAGAATTTGTAATTGGCAATAATTTTAGATATGTGCAAATTCTGCACATACAGAATATAGTTTTTTTTAAACATATATCTGTTATTATTGTGGTTGTGAAATACTCAAAACTTAGTTAGACTGGATGTAAAGTAGCAATATTAAATTCTAGCAGCAAATTCCTACTTCATTTAGGTTCCACAAAGCATTAACTGGTTCCATAAAGGTGGGCTAATGCCAATACCGACTACACTTCAAATATTTTAAAAAGATTTTGAACATTTTATCTCCACTTTCAGGTTCTTGTGCAACCTATCTATCTGAATATTTAAGTTATGATTTGTTTTATAAATGGCAGATTGGCACAATAAACAAGCAATATAAACACTATTACCATGTGAAAAAAGGAATAAAGCCCTAAATAAAGGAAATGTGATCAGAGCAGACATTCCTCTGGCTGTGTTTGGGCATTAAGTCACACAATCTAAAAAAATATCAGTTACACTTGAAGGATATTACTACACTGCATTAAACAATCTGTCCTTTCCTGCTAAAAGATAGTAGATGTGGAAAGGTTCTGGTGTCACATTTTCTCCCCTGCTGTTTTTTGAACCTAGGGCTACGCACTCATTATAATAGCTTCAAAACTCCACATATGCTACAGTGCAGACATTAACTCTTCAGTCCTTCTCACTTTCACATAATATCCCTCATCCTAAACCCATGCCAAGATCCCAGGGAGCCTATCTAGCCCCAGTTTATTTACACAAACAAAGTCCTACTCAGCTCCTGTGACAAAAGCAGCTAAATCTTTCATGTTTTGTCAGCACTTGATTCCTCCTGTCCCTTTGGCTATTTGCCTGCCTCTGCACAATGGAGGCAGGAGAATGGCAGCAGATTGTTGGAATGCACCTCAATGAGACCAATTATTACATGTTGACTGCGTTCACCATGGCACATTTGAAAGAACTGGGCTCATTCACTCTGGCTCGGCAGGACTCCCTTTTAAAGAAAAGTTATCCCTTTGACTGTTTGTATTTCTGAGCTTTCTTTTCCCCCCTCCTTCTTCTTTCTGTCTTCAACCCCCCCCACCCCATTCCGTCCTGTCATAAAAGATCCTGCAAGAGTGGCTGTCTTTTATGACTTTGGTTACTTTAATTAGTTAAATGAGGCTAAAGGCTAATGTGCTAACACTAATAGATGGAGGATGCCATCAATTAAATCAAGCACCTTAATAGAAAAACAACAATTTTGACACTGATGCATGATTAAGAAATAAAACTGAGATATTGTGAAAACAAATGCATTTAATTAATTAAAATGACAGATGATAATCCCTTTAACTCTAATAAAAAAAAAAAAATTCTTTACTATATGAGTAAAAATGCTCACATTGCGCGAAAAATGGCTTTTCCAACAACATCCCAGCAACATACTGATGCCACTGTGTACTTTATCCCACAAACCTTAGCTCTCATTTTCCCAGACAAATAAATCTAAATGAGTCAGCTTTGATCTTAGAACTTAATGGAAAGCCAACAATAGTGGTAGAGGAGAGAGGGGCAGAGAGCAACAGGCCTCTCCCTGCCACAACAATGGCCTCTACAAACACCTACTTAATCAATATTTGGCCAGAAGACCCTCCCTCAGTCCCCAAACCACTCTTTTCACATTCTAATGAAGTGCTATAAAAGAGAAAAACAACTACTGCTTTCCACAAAGAGACACAAGAATGAAATGAAATAGAGCTGATCTGGATTAGGGGATGCTTGAATATAGGATGCCCCAATAAGCAATTATATGTTTCATTTAAAAAAAGTAAAATAAAACTTTTTTAACAAAGTACATTCTCCAGATGTTAAAGCTACAGAAATGATAACTTTGATTACTCTATTTTTATTCAAGAAAATCAACACCTCATTTTACCAAGTCAGTGGATTTGTCCCGCCATGGCTATGGGCTATATAAAGAGGGTGGGAAGTGTCCCAACACAGACCCCGTATTAAATGTGGTCGCCTTGGGCCAAAAGGAAAAGGGGGCGGACTTCAGTCTGAGATGAAAGTGAAGAGAAATAAAGGGTTTGGATTTAATCTAGTGAGGAGAACAGTTTCCCTGTGCTCGATCACTGAAGGCGTCAAGGTTTCTACTCTAGACAAAAAAGGCTGCAAAAATACCAAAATTTAGAGTTTGAGCCCAACTGCCTTTTCTTGTATGACTTTAAAAAAACTTACAATTAAAAGTGCACATATCCAGGCAATAACAACATCTATCAGGCTATTAATTATTAACTAAACTGCATGTTTTATGTCCCTGTTTCCCTTTGAGCTGCGTCCCCAACAGGTTATAAATCAACAGGTGTTTGTCTTAAAGTCCTTGCTTCTTTTAAAAGAAGAAAAGTGTTCTAACAGTGAGAGAAGGCCCTAAATTGGCATTTCTTTGTGCAATTAGGGCGCAGGAGCTCCCTGAATAATTCATCGCTCATTGCGAGTTCATGATGTCTTCTCTCACCCCCTTTTTGTCATTGTAGTTTTTTTCTTCCTTTCTTTCTTTTCTCACCTCATTATTTAAAAATAAAAGCTCCGGCATCTTTTTGTATGACAACGCCCTACTTGCTGGACTTTGGCTTTTTGTGCATGTCTGACTGAGGTGTGAGCCTCAATAGACTCTCTGCGCTTTGTTCGATGAAGTTCATCCTCAAGTTTCCGAATAGTGCAGTGAAAAAAAAAAAAAAACTGTTCTCATGATTGAAAGGCAGAGAAGGGATTTCTTTAAAGCTTGTCTGCACAACCACTGTTTTATTTTGTTTTTTGTTGTTTTGATTTTGATTTTTTTTTCTTTTCGCCTTAACATAACGTAAGCAACTGTTTAAAACTTTAAATAATAGATTTCAATGGATAGCTAAATTAATGATATTATTTTGAAGGTTGACTTTTTGTTCTTTTGGGTTGCTTTTGTTGTTTTGAATGGGGAACCTACTGCACCATAACGCTAATAAAATACTGTTATGGAAATCTGATCTTCTACTTTTTTTTTTTCTACTTTTTCATTATTTTAGATGACTTACATCTGTCTCCCAGGATACCATCGATGCTGTGTTTCGTCCGGGGTTCGCTCTCCTCCAGCGTCCTCTTCACCATCTCATCCTCCTCCTCCTCATCCTCACCAACTCCCCCAAACTTGGAGCGCATTACACGGCTGATGGCGCTCACTGAGAAACAGTAAAGAATAGGATAACTTAGGTCTTCATAGAGCTATAGATGTTATCCATACAGGCCAAAATACTCCCAAACAGCTATATAAGCATTCAAAGAATTTGAACATTGTTATTGTTATCAAAACTAACTTATTTATGATATTAATTTAGATTTACCTGAGGGAACATTGTTCCTGTCGCATATTCCATCCTTCAGTAGTTTGTCTCTAATTTCCCAGCTGAACATGCCAGGATTTTCTCTTTTATACTCCTCAATCTTCTTGTCCACTTCTGGAGAAGCACTTTGCTTTAAAGAGAAAAACAGGAAAAGTCATGTTACATAAAAAAATATATATGAGTCTTGGAAGAAGGCACAAAGTCTCTTAATGTAGAAAATATACAGGCATTCTAATCATCCATGACTCTATTCTCTATTTGTATAGTTTTTAAAATTCTTAAATGACAGACAACAGGACACTTGTCCTGCTTTTTTCTATGCACATTGCATAAAAACAGAAGTAGGTAGAACTTCAACTGGATTTGGACCAATATTTTTATTTTAAAGAGGGGAGAAAATTAAATAAATGAAAGGTTCACAGATACTTTGCAAATATATGTGTAACAGTGTATTAACATATTAAATAATAGATAAATGGTACAGTATGTTGATAAATTTCTTAAAAAAATTATTATAAAGAAGAAGGAAAGGGGGTGGAGTGGGTAACAGAATTCTGAAAAATCTTATTTATATACAATTACTTACTTACAACATGATTGAAAATCATTTATATTATAATAAGTAGCAACATAACAGGTTTTTTTTTTTTTTAAATACAGATGAAGTAAAATATTAAACTTGCAAAAAAATAAAAAAATAAGAAAGAGGAAATGATAAAAAAAAAGTTTCGGATTTTTCCGACAAACCTTCTTCTTTCTATAGAAAGGTTGTTACTTTAACCTATATGCACAGAAAACCCAGCATGTGGATTTAGAGCCCCTTACCTTTGGTTTGCTGCCTCCGATGGCCCCCGGCCTGATGGAGCCCGTCTCCTGGTACCGACAGAGGATTTTGGAGACGCAGCCGTGAGACACCCGCAGCTGCCGGGAGATGACGCAAGGCCGGACACCGTGGTGCGCCATCTCCACGATTTTATGGCGAATGTGGTTAGGAAGAGGTCTGCCGTTTATGAAGACTCCTCCGAGCTGGTTGACCCGACCCTGCCCTAATGGAGTGGAAACTGAACAGGGAGCGCTTTTATTCAGCCGGATACTGTATTTTCCCAAACAACGCATGACTAATACCAAAAGATAATATCATAAAATAGGCTACTCTGCCATTACATTTTAAAAAACAACTGTATAGCCTACATTTAAGTTTAAAAGATGGTTTTTACTATGATGCATTCTTCATTTCTGATTTATTAATTTGCGTAACAGAAAATGTAATATAAAAATATCTGAAACAATATATATAATATCATTTATCATTCTAAATATTTAATTTATTCCCTTGAGTTATACAATGCTGTTATTTATTTGTTTTGTTTTTTTGTTTCACAAACATTTTTTTATTATTATTATTGATTTCAAGAAATCAAATAAAAACAAAACCTACTAAGTTTTTTGTTTTTTGGGGGGGGGTTTTGTGTGTGTGTTTTTTTTTTTTCTCAATTTTTTGTTATCTCCATTAGCAACTGGTGTTGACTTCCTACCTTCCAGCGAGTATCCTCCCCGGCTGTAGTTCTGGTGAGGAGTCGGTCTCATCATTCTCGGCAAGCCTCCTGCCAGCGCCGTCATATTTCCTCCAATTTCTGTCACTAGGAGTAAAGTTGCCTCTGATTGATACTTTTAATCCAGAAAGAAATAAACTCTTGTCTGTTTTTTTTTTTATGTGAGCTACCCTTTACAGCCGTCAGAATTCCTGAGTAACAGGTTGCCACAGATGGAGAAGAAAATGTTATCCAGGCCGCAGAGATGTTTGCGTAAAGTTATCCCAGCAGCCGGACTAGAGCTCAGAACAGATACTCCGGGTTTTAGGAAGGTCCTCGGAGGATACGAAAGATGCTTTGAGAGGATGGATGCTGGTCAAAGATTTTTATCTGTGAACGCTTTCCCCTCTGACTCTCAGCTGGCTGCGCTGATTGGTTGAGGAGCCGGACATTAGGAAGAAGGGGGAGCTCAGTGATTGGACAGAAGGAGCTGAAGTTGCGCTTGTATTGACCTCACGAGGTCAACTTGTCATGAGAGTGTTTGCTTTAAAGTTTTCATAACTGTAAACGTTTTTGATATAGTAAATAAATGTAAATCAGTGAGCCTGGAGCAATTTAGGATTAATAGAAGAGAATCCACCACATCACTGACCCCAGGATGAGTTTATGGTGGAAATATTCTGCAAAGTTGGGGAAACTCCCTCATGAAACAACACTGAAAAAAATAATGCAACTTTTTTTGGCATTTACTTAATCATATTTAGTTACTTTAACACAATAGTTTCATGTTAGCAGGGTAGTACATAAAAGTATTGTGTTACAGTAACTAATTACGATTAAGTAAATGCCAAAAGCGGTTGCAGTATTTTTTTTGAGCAGTCTTTGTAAGTTAACTTTGTCAACCCTGCTGTCATTTGCTCTATGCTTGATATCCAACACGAACCTATAATCTCGCATATCTCATTAAATATAATTTAAAATATCAAAAATGTAATTCAGCTGTTGTTTTCATTCAATGGGATATATTTGTGTTCAACTCAATAAGCTGCAAACGTTCAAACACATTCTGTCTCACAACATTTGATAAACTTTGTGCATTTAGGCTATTTATTATATGAGCTATCAAACAAATGAAATAAAACAATGTCTAATAGTTTTTCTAAACTATCTTGATGCATGTAGTATCTGTGGTGTAATATTGGTTATGAATATTTGACTTTGAGAAAAATGACTTTTTTATTGTTATTTTTGGGGAGAAGAATTAAAATCAAAAGAAACCGAACCTATGCATTAAACTAGAATTTTTTTGTTTGTTGTTTTTTATATATATAATGATAAGATCTTTACAATGAAGATATATTTTTTAATAATATTTATACTAAATATTGTTAATTTATTTTATGCTATTTCTATCACCTTGTTAGTGATATTTCAAAGTCAAGATACTTTCTCGTCATATAGACAGAATTCATCTGAATTCAACCTCCTGTGTCGGTCAACATTTTCAACATGTTGCTGCAGAATATCAACTTCTCACAACATTCACCAGTGAAGCAGTAGGCTAAGACTATTTTCACTGGAATGGTTTAAACGTTTTAAAATTAAAGGTAAAAAACTTCTACACCAATAAGGGTCTAAAGCAACTACTATGTTTTCCAGCTAACTTGATTTACTTAAAATGTTGCAGATCAGCAGATTTTAAAACATTTTCATTTATGCCTGTCATCAATAGTTAGATGGTTTATTCTCTGACTCAAACTTAAATGTGTAACTCCTAATTTTGACAAGAAAATAGAGCAAATGTTAATATATGCCATGCTTTATATATATATATATAACTTTTGAAAAGTAAAACTGAACTTTGAAAGCAGCGTAAATTGCCATTATTTGTTGTGCAAAGAAAACCACCTGATGAGCACAAACCAGATCTTGTACAATAGCTGACTGCAGAAATACAAGACGCGGATAAGCGTGGAGAAGAGGATCCGTTCTCTTCCACGAGTTTCGGCCCACGTCAGAAAAGCTCCGCGTGGTCTCTCACAGCGGTCGCGCTGATTTAACAAAGGGCGCTGCTGCGGGGCCGTGGTTGGCCCACACGGCCGTGGAACACATCCGTGCAAAATGTCGCGTTGCTGACACCCTGGCCCACATGAGGGATCACTTGACTTTTTTCCTGAAGCTCGTAGAGATGTGATAATTGCAATAATTAGGCGTGTTTAATAGACCGACACGTTTTTTTCGCCTTCTCTTTGTCCCTCAAGGAAAAAATTGTCATGCTTTGCATTCACTGCAAGTCGCATTCCAAAATTTGACTTAAATACTTTCTGTGGGACAAAGTTATGCAGAGATTTAAAATACCATGCTTGTCAAAACAACATTTCCACTCAAAAGATCCAAATAAACAAGCTAAGCCAGAAGAAGCATGAAGATGTGAATTTAAATAAGTAAGAACTAAGTATCATGCTGTTTGTGTGGCACTAAAATTTTAAACTCAGATTTTAATCCATATTCTCTCTCATTTTACTCCCAAGATAGTGGGCAGTAAAAAAATGGCGTGGACCCCAAAAAATGTAGAAACATTATACATCTATAAAAGCAAGAATAGGGGCCATAGTGAGTTATCACAGTAAAGTTTGACTATCATGAAAAGGATATTGGATCTACCGTGTCAAATCAATTAAAGGGCCGAGCTGGGTCAGAAATGTGCAGAGCTGGTGGACAAGCTGCATCAGACACAAGCCCCCCCCCACCCAAAAAAAAAAAAGATCCTGAAAAGAAACAGCATCTTGCAGCAAATACAACAATATACAAAGAGACCAGGAGGCTGTATTTCTAAATCAGTCACATCAATAAATCACTATATTTTTTCCATGTTTTCATTAAATTAAAAGTAAGCCTATATTTGTGAGTCAGCCATAGGAAAAAGTTTAGAACTGTTGGCTGGACTCTTGTATGTTCTCTCATCGAAATGAAGGTTGACCTCACTGTTAGGGGAAAACCCTTCAACAGGAGAGGAACATTTTTCTTTTTGCCAGAAACACCAGTGGTACAATGATTGGTAACTTAGCTGTCATTAAATTGTACTACGGTCTCCTGACATGAGGTCAAACTTTGTTTTTTTCACATTGTTGGAACATACAGAGAAACCTGGCCTTTTCTCTTTAAACCATCTCTCTAGATCCCTAATTTCTAAGTTGTTTCTTATGAACTGTTACCTTAAGCTCAACCACAAACTTGTGTCTGATAAACAATTTCATTGTTGCTATGGCAACATGTTTCTGATTTTCACACATAAATGAAAAAAATGAACAATTTAAATATTTACGGTTAAAGTCCTCCAGATTTCTATCTAAAACATCTCTCTAATTTCATGATTCTCTGAAATGTAACTCCTCCATCTGAACAATCAACATAATGCACATTTACACATATAAATATCTTGTTTTACACCCATTGTGTTTGCTGCTGAAAATATCAATCTTAATCCTATGTGATTGAGTTAAACTCTCAGGATGGTTTAACGAATTGATGTTTACCTTTGTATTGGTAGGAAAGTTGGCACCCTTTGTTGATGTTCTCTAACATTCAGCTTTACACTTGTCTTTTCCTCCCTTTATCCTGCTAACTGAGGTTGCAGGTAAAAAAGAAAATCCTGAGATTCCTACAGTTTTTCATCTTAGATTTACAACCCAAAAATAAAGGGCTGTAAGTTTGAACTTCTTTCAAAAAAAATTGTTAAACAAAAAGTGAAAAATGGAAACAAAAATTTTTCATATTTATAAATTCAAACATTAAAAAATAACAATATTTGAGGGCCAATCTAATACAAAATCAGCCATATTTGATTTTTTTTTTTTAACTCAATAAATGAAAAAAGACACATAACAATGTCCACAACTGCAAAGCAAGTTACTTTTAGTTTAAAGCTTTAAACATATTGTTTAAAAAGAAATTTATTTGGATGTATAAGTGCATAAGTAACGTTCATTTAGCTTCTACTGTATGTTTGCCTTTATTTAGAGATCTTAGTTTGTGAAAATGACAGATGGCTATAAAAGCAGCATTAGCCTAACTTTTATAAGCCCTCGGATAATCAAGCCACTGCTGTGCTGGTTTGGTGGAGGATGTTCTTTTTCAGGGTGGATCATCAAAATAAGTGGTCTTCCTAATTGTCAATCATTCTGGTGATATGTTTATGTAAGGCCATCCTACGTGCTCGTCCCCATTTTCACTTACCGAATTGTGAGTCTGACATAGTGGAAAAATTGTAACTCTCTTTTTAGGAAAGTAAGCTTGTATGAGCGATACAAACAGCAACTTTTAAACAGAGTGTGCAAGAGTAGAAATGGGATCGTTCATGCTCTCGTACGCGTTTAATAGGCGTTCCCTCTAGAGAGCGGGTACAGGGTTGTGCAATTGCATTTTTTATTTTTTTTAAGTAGAAAATTCATGAAAATCCTCCATTATACCTTTGATAATGCATCTTTAGAAACATTTGCATTCTGCTATCATATATAATATTATAGAGTTCAGATAATCGCTGTGAGCATTTGGTATTTTTAATCTACTGTACATATTGACATATTTACATTTTTTTAGATACATATTTTTGGTGATAGTTTAAATACCATACGTGTTAGTAAGATTGAAATAGACATGCTGGATGGAACTGTTTTAACTGTATTTAGTTTGTAGGAGGCCCTGGAATCCACAAAGTATAAAGACATATTATTATAAAATTCATACTGAATTTTCTGTTATTTTTCTGTTTCTTTTTATAGAGATTGGAAATGAATATGCCTAAATAGAAAAAAATATATATATTTCCTATTTATTGATTAGGGCCTTTTAATTTGAGGAGTTACAGCAGTTTTACATCAGAAACATAAATTAGTAAAGAACAGCTAATAAAAGTTTTTTTTTTTTGCATCAGTCTTCACATACCTGCATTTTAGCAGCAACAGAAAACTGCTGTCCTAATTAAGTTTGCGTAGCTATAAATGCATATTAGGCTTAGTGTAATGGTCAAAAATATACATAGAGGAACAACCAAGTTGTCATTTAAGATTAACATCTCAGGAAGGTCACAGGTTTGGAATAGGAACACCTATTCTTTCACTGTGGTTACTGTTACAAGGCACTATCAAAAGGCATGCTCATGTGTTTGATCTTATCAAATATAACTGGCCCCAAAACATATCAAAGGGGCTTCAGGTTGAACCTATAACAAAGGTGAACTCAGGTGAGAAAGAAAAAACAAAACAGACAACCAAAGCATTTGTTTAAAGCTCAAGCCAAAGGGCATGCAGGGTTAAATTAACAGTTCTACAAATGCAAACTGAAAACCGCAAAGCTAATGGTTCATGGTCTCGTGACAAACATGCAGTCACACCTTCAGTAAGATTCTTATCTGCCTGAAATTACTTAACTCCTGTCTGTGTTTTAGAGGGGGAAAAGTCATGTTACCTGATGTTGTGATAACACAGCAAGCTGAGTTTCCTGCCCACTCATTAAAGAAAACCAAACTTGGTACATTTGCATTGCTAATCCAAGGCACCTTTTTTTTCTATCTTCGAAGGTCCATATTTTGATTACCAATAAAGGATATAGCAACAGGACATAGTGTTTAAAAACAAAGGATTAAAAAAAAAATATGAAAGGATTTGTATTCATTTGAGTTTACAAAAGTTTCCCTCCTTTGAAATCTCACATTGTTTTGTCCTTCAGATTTTGTTTGAATATTAACAACTATAAGGCACATTTAGAACCAAAATAAAAGGCAGTTTTCATAAAGCTAAGGAAGAGTATTTTATATATATATATATATATATATATATATATATATATATATATATATATATATATATATATATATATATATATATATATATATATATATATATATATATATATATATAAGCATTATTTAGCCTTCTGTATTTGAAGTATTTCACAATGAAGTATTCTCACAGTTATGAATAAGTGTCCTTACATTATTTCCTTAAATTATTACTGTAACACAACTATGGGTGTAAATGATCTGGAAAATGCTCCAACCTTTTTAATAGTGTTATGAAGAAATGTGTAACTGTTAGAAACCCCTGGAGTGTTTTGGTGAAATTCATAGATTTTTTAAAATTGTGGTTTATTTACTGTTTTGGTGAATTTTCACACACATTCATAATTTGTATTTTATGTTTTTATATTTTTTATAATTATATCACTTATGCCTGAGAAGATGCTCTCATGAAGTGAGAATAATATCGGCATAAACTCAAGTCAAAGATGCCAGGGCACATGAGGCCTCTGAACATTAAAATAGACTTTTAGACAAATGTTTAATCGCAATTATTTCTCACCACTGACACAACCAGGCCCTTCCACCTCACTTATTCAATATCTTTGCAAGTGACATCTAATTCCATGTCAGTTTTAGGAAGATAAAGCAGAAAACCATCCAACAAGTACAGCACCTATGACTTTATATGCATGTCTGCATTTATCCACAAGAGGGCGCATTTGAGCTTTTGTTTAAAGATAGCAGAATTAGAGTTTATGAAATTCAGATTGAAACACGTTACCTGTTTTATTTTTGTATATTTATGTATTTGCATTTAGCTAAAGGTAAAGTGGGGAACACATCTGTCTGTGTTTTATATTAAAAAAGATAAAGGATGTTTTGGTTAGAGTAATATCCTATTCTAAAGTAGCCTATAACTATTTCTGATAAATACTTTTGTATGCAATCAAACTGAATGTGCTAAAAAGACACATAACTACTTTATTTTGAAAGCAATTGAGTACAAACTATTCTGACTAAAGCTAGCAAGAATAATATAACCTTAAAGTAATATGTGCATTTTGTGCATGTACACTGTATAATGAGGTTAAAATGGATTCTGATCTATGTTGGGAATTACTTTATAGAATCATTTTTGAAACTCGTGGCTATGTAAAGCTCCTCAACAATTCATTGTTTTTAACATTGTTTTTTGTCTGTGTTTTTGTTGTTTTGGTTTTTTATTTTTTGTTTTACTTTGCTTTTTAAACCAGCACAGAAAGTTGGCAGATATGCAATTCATCCTTGCATCCATGACACATAAATATGTCATCCAATCGATTTATTAGACATTGAGATAGACGGACTTTTAGTACCTCGGAAAATATCCATCCTGTTCCACTTTTACTTTTTCATATATCTGATAAGATTGTATGTGATAGAGCAATACAAAGCAATTTCCCCTCTTTCTATAATACATCATAATGAGTTAAAAACAAAATGACTGTTAAAAAAAAAAAAAAAAAAAAAGCTTTTACTCTTATTAGTAATTCGTGTCCACTCTAAACGTTGCTGTTCTGTGAGGGCTTCTTATTATTGTCAGAAAACATTAATGAAGGAACACAAAAAGAAGTTTGATATATTCACTTTTATATGCAAGGTACTACAGACATCTGAAAGCAATGTCAAAAAAAAATGGAGGACGTTTATGTTATAAAAGGGAGAAACGTGTAGGCTATATTTCCCTTCCTCTTCAGATATATATCTTAACTTTGTAAGCTATTTATAAATAAACACTGTATTTCAGGTTTGTTGGAAATGTTGGCCAGACACCGCTGTTGAAGACGCCACAGCAGACCGTCCTGTCGGGCGCTGTCACCTGACTGTGGTGCTGAAATTCAAAGTGACACCTCCGATGGGGCTCTTTCATCTCAGAGCAGGTGCCCAGTTTTAATTACACGCTTTAATAGGGCATATCGGACACATGATGTTCGCTGTGACACCAGCCAGGTGACAGGGAACGAATCAGAACATCAATCTGAACACATCCACTGATTTGATTGTTTTTTACCTCCTTCTTTTTTGTCTTTTGTTGTTCTTGCTCTTTGGCTTGATGCTTCATGATAACTTTATAGTAAACCCGATCTCGAGTTTCGCTCTAGGGGACTGTTACACAAGTCTGAGAACCGGATCGAGCTGGTCTGAGACCTGGTCAGCCCCCCCGGCGCAAAATACGGACAAATAAACGCACATGAAATATAATAGCGTTTCTGATGATGTGATAGTGCGATTTGATTTGAATGTATGTGTGATCGGTGTAATATGGGTAAACATGGCGGAGAACGTCCAGGAACGTCGCGGTTCTGGTTTTGCTCAGTTTAACGAAGAAGAAGAATACGAGTGCAAAATCTGCTACAACCGCTTCGACTTGGAGCGCCACACTCCCAAACAGCTGAGCTGCTCCCACAGCTTCTGCCAGGAGTGCCTCGAAACGCTTCACTCCCGAGAGGGTCAGGGATGGAGAATCGGCTGCCCGCTGTGTCGCCACCGGACTCCGCTTCTGGAATATAAAGTTCAGAACCTTCCGAACAACAACGCGCTGATCGAGGCTCTTCCGCCGCAAACCCAGCGGGATCCGAGCTCATCAAGCAGGGAAGGACGGTCTGGCCCGTCCGAATCCTCTGGCACCGAGAAAAGCTGCGAGACTTGCAAAAACATCGCGTTTACCACGGGTTGTGTGTGCGCCATCTTCTCCGTCCTCTCTATGGTGGTGCTTTTATTTCTGGGACTCATTTTTGTACACAACTTCAACCACATAGCGTCGCCCGTCGGCCCTGTTTGCCTGTTGGTGGCCAGCGTCCTTGCTCTGCTCGCCTTAATGCTCACTTGGCTGATGTGCATGCTGAAATATGGGACAGAAACAGATGCCAGTATTTCAGTTCCCTCGTATCTAATGTGATCATCAGATGCATATCTGGAATTATACAATGAGATATTTGAGGCTGGCTTATCCTGTTTTTGTGTGAAATTCTTCTTGTTACCCTATGCAGGAATCCTGAGCACTAATAGAATATTGTCTTGTATGAAAAAATACAGTTATTGTCAATGATGATGCATTTGTTTCATTTTTCTTTACAATGCTGAGGATCCGAAGGTTTCTAATTCTTATTTAAATTTTAAATCTTCATATTGCAATTTTTCTCCATTCTTTTGATAATCTGTACCTTTAAACAAACCAGTTTGTGCTTTTGCAGCTTTGTCTACCTTCAGTGGCTGGCATGAATACTCAAAAAAGGTCATTTATCAGGTACATCCGGAAAAAATGTCCTGCCATCAAAGAAGAGCCGTTATAATATGTGCAGATGTAGGAAGACGTTGCTACATGCCACAGATAAGTAATGCTGCAGGAGGTCTTTAAAATGTTCAGATTCGGAACCAATTAAAAGGATAATTCTATTATTTTGTAGACTGAATTTGATCATCTACAATTCAAAATTTTATTGAAGAGTGAATCTTCCATTAAGTCAATCCTAATCTGAGACAAATATGAAAACTTCACAATACAGAAAGTTAAAACCCAAACTAAAGGATTCCACAATGATCTAATTCCTTTTGTTTGTGGAGTATGCCTAGAAACGTGTTCAAACAAAGTAAATCCCCTGTAACTTTAGTGTTGAAGGAAGAGTCCACCCAAGGCAGCTTTCATGTTAGAATAATAATGCCCATGAGAAATTGTGTCATTTAGCCCTCAGTCAATTTTCCCCTCCTCCTGTTTTTGTTTTTAGTTTGTTTGTTTTTGCACCTATAGTACATTCCTTCCTATACTTTGCTTGTTGTTCATCAGATATATAGTAAAGTTTCATTATAATGGGGAATTTTGATAAATTCTTGAGATAAACTCTTAAAAATGCCAATACCTGCACAATTTATATTCTCTGATCAAATTTTTTTCCCTGAAAAGGTTTCAGATGCTATTGAATTTATTTTGGTTCTTAATAATTTTTTGGAATTTAACTCATGAACTATCTTACATATCTACCTCAGATGATGCCAAAGTAACTCTGATGTCTTCCTACTTATTCGCAGTATATTGTAACAAAGTTTTGCACCAAGCAGTTACCATTGATATAAACATTGATATAAAATGTAATAGTCAAGATTGTTAAATGTAACCTGATTCACAGAAGGAGTTCATTATCCTACAGAAGGTGCCTGCAATTTATAACGGCGAAGTTGGGTGATGAATTACAACAAAAGCAAATATAGGTACAAAGTTACAAAATAGCAAAGAGGTGAGATGACGGGTGTGTTTTTTCCATCCATCCATCCATCTTCATACTTTATTTATATAGAGACAATCAACAACACAGATCATCTTGAGGTACTTTACAGAGACAGTTCAATCCCATCATACAATCAGATTGGTTCAAATTTTTCTATATAAGGAAAACCAGCTTTTTGCTTTAAGTCAATAACTTGCAAGACATGCTGCTCCTGAATCAGGATGTGGTGACGATATTCGCTTGCATTTTGTAGTTGACTCCATAGCGATTCCTCATACCAAGCATGCATGCTGCAACAGTAGAGAGGAAAAAAATCCCTTTTAACTGGAAGAGACGTCCAGCACAACCAGGCTTGGTGTGAGCAGCCATCTGCCAAGGCCGACTGGGGGTTTAAGGAGAAAGAAGCAGACAAACATGGGTTGAAATAACAAATACTGCAGAATGGGAGAATAGAAAGATAAAATAAAGCAGAATGATGAAAAGTAGTCCCTATGTCCTCAAGCAGCCTAA
Source organism: Cyprinodon tularosa (assembly GCF_016077235.1). Taxonomy (NCBI): domain Eukaryota; kingdom Metazoa; phylum Chordata; class Actinopteri; order Cyprinodontiformes; family Cyprinodontidae; genus Cyprinodon; species Cyprinodon tularosa. Next base: position 58,335 of record NW_024037797.1, read on the forward strand.
ATTTATAGCAGCATAAATATAGAAAAGAGCTGAGGATAACCTAATTATTTCGGATGAGGTATGAAAAAAGTATAGCCAGCAACAACAACAAAAACTTCCTAATGTCTAATTTAAGGCTGTCAAATAGTTCCTGGATAATTGAATAAGTCATATTTCAGTTAATTCTCACCAAGCCATAGATTTTTCAAGCTATTGTATCCCTGCAGAGTTGGTGATGTGGAGACTGGTGCTTTTTATTTAGCTAATCTTCATATTAGAAAGAACTCCTCAGATAAAAAAAAAAAAAAAAACTGTCTATTGTACGGACACTCAGACAAGCTATTACACTGTACACGTTGGGGTTTTTTTTACTAATGAAAAAAGACCAAACAGAGCAAGTGAAAAAAATTTTCATCTTCACTACCACAGTGATGTCAAGATTCAGTCTCTAAAGATGAGTAACATGTTTACATTTTTCATACTGAAAAAATATCAGTTATTTGATTCAAGTTTGGCAATTAACAATAGCCAGCACCAGCTTCTAGTGACAAACACATTTAATCCGGGCAGTCAAACAATTTCATAAGGAAAACATTTTAGTTTTATGTAATTTAAAAAGCACAATTTTTCCATTCTTACCATGTTAAAAATAAATCATAAAATCATCCAACCATTTGATCTCTTGAAAGGCGTTCCGGATGTTTTTAAATTACACTGTGTGAAATTAGGCATATATATTCTGTGTCTCACAGTTTTTAAGACAATCTTTAGCTGAAATTACCCAGCCTGCACAGGTGAGTAGAGCCCTCAAAAATTGTACTTAAGTAAGAGTAGACCTACCTTGATATATTTTTACATGAGTAAAGTACAAAAAGGTTGCCTTCCATAAATAAGAGAGGTTGCCTTCTCAAGTAAGAGAAAAAAAAGTTTTTGGCAAGAAAGCTATTCAGAATACAACATGTGATTCATCCATCCATTTGGTGGGGCGGGTGCCTATATATGGCAGTCTATGAGCGAAAGGCGGGGTATAACCTGGACATGTCGCCACTGTGTCGCAGGGCAAGTATAGCAACTTATTTAATAAACTTATAAAGAATTAATCAGACGGACTGAAATTTTACTTACCTGATAATCCTGATGTTTGAAAGACTAAGGTATGATAATTGCTAAAAGCAAAAATCTAATAGTAAAATAAAAACTCAGGGAGGAGAGACAGTTCAGCAAATATTAATTTTCCAAATAAAACTTAAGAAAGTGCTTACAGAATTAAATGTAAATATGTTGGAGATTAAACAAAAACAAACAGAAAAAAATCATAAACTCTAAAATGCAAGTCCCTGGTCCATTTTTGTGTGTAACGCATGCTTGTTCCTTATTCGGTTAAGTCAGTAAACTAATGATATTTCTTAAACACACATAAAAGTAAAGCATATTAAAACTACAACTGAAAGTACATGTTTGTTATAAAGTTAACTAAGTGTTACGATTCACCTTTGCCTGTTTGTGGTTTTAAATTAAAAACAGCACTTTGATGAGTAAATCCCAAATGAAAATTAGTTAACAGCCAGGAACAAACTGGGGAAGTGGAAATTCAAGCAATTATTTGCAGCCTAGAGGATAGAAATGTTGCACCTAAGAAACTTTTGGGTTGGGCTATAAAACCCAGTGACTTCAGTTCTTCCTGATAAATGCCAAAGATGATACCACATAAGTACCACTATACACATTGGATTTAACAAAGAATATATGCAATCAGAAAATAAACAAGATATTTAAGTTCACACTACGTTACCTTTTTAGTAAAAATATTATTTGACAAGACGATCTGGCTTTCAAAAGGAAAAAGTTAAGTCTAAAATAAAAAAATAAAAAATCTAACTCATTTAAAAAGCTTAAAGTGAACAAAGTTCTGCATCCATCTTCTCCCACTTATTCCATCAGGGTCGAGGTGGGTCTGGTGCCTATCTCCTGCAGTCTGTGAAGCGGTACACTCCGGTCTGTCACAGGGCAGAACAGAGACACAATGACATACAACCATGCACACACATGCTCACAGACATAAGGACAATTTAGGAATGCCAATCATTCTAACAGTTGTGTTTTTGGACTGTGGGAGGAAGCCGGAGTACCAGGAAAGAACCCAAAGATGCAAAGGGAGAACATGCAAGCTCCTGCAAAAAAGACCCTGGGCTGGGGATTAAACCCAGAACCTTATTGCAGCAAGGCAACAGTGCTAACCACTGCATCACCATGCAGCCCTGAACTAAAATCTGAACAGGCCAAAAACAAAATGCATATGCAAAATTTGACCAACCTGTGCATAATGCAAGTTAAAGAAATTTATAGAAGCTTAACTGTGAGAAGGCTGGATACACCTGAAAAACTTGAAATGGCCAGGCATTCTAAGTTTTTTTGTTTTGTTTTGTGTTAAAAATTTTCTTTGTGTTTTCAACACTTACTAAGTATGAGATATTGCAAAGAAGTGGAAGGCTAGTTGCAATGACAATGGTTTTCTTAATCTTTCATACCATGACAAACTTGATTTGACTAGACTTATTCATTACTAGAATCTTATTGTCAGAAACTTATTGTCAGAATCTTATTGCCAGGTGAATTAAAGTCTTGCCTCCTGAATAGATTGAATTCCCTAAATATTGGTTAAGTCTGTTTCATACAGAGCCTTTAGCATGACTAGTTTGGACATAAAAAAAATTCATTATTAAGTATTTAAAGGATCAATAATTATTTTCTTATTTGTTCTGGAACTCTGATGTCTATACCCTGACAGATTAAAATGTAAAAAATCCCAAACTCCATTTATTGTTTAAAAGTAAGTTGGAAATACTACCGTATGTTTGAATATCCATTTGGTGTTTTAAATACGGCAGTCTTTCTTTACCTTGCTAATGAAGTTGATTTCTTATTTGCAAGGGCACATTTATTTTCAACAATCACCTATTATACTCCCAACATAAACCTGTTTACCTCAAAGCCACCTCTGTGTGATTACGGTGACTCCCTGCAGTGAAGCAGGTCAGCAGGGAATCCCAGATCAGTAACCCTGAGGGGACATCCTCCTTTAATAGAAAAAGAAATAACTATGGGGTACAGGGCCTAAATACATAGTATTACTGAGTGATGTAACAACTGGAGTGAAAATGACCTCCTGCAGGGTTCTAAATCATCTGATTACTTTTAAGTTTGTTCAAGGTTAAAAATTTGCATTTCATTGTTATTTTTGTATATAATTATTACCATAATTCCACATCTTCTAAAAAGGTGAACAACAATAGTAACTTTGGGTATTGACTGGCCTTAAAGACTTATGATCTAGCTGATGTCTCCATTGTGTCGAACCCCAGTCACACAGTAGGCACTTATATCCACCCAGTGTTGTTCTAAGAGGAGACAGTAGTCTCTGTAGTTAAAATCCATCCCTCTTAGGTCCCTCAAAAGAATTCCTTCTTTTGGTCAGTGAATAATGCTGCTTAAATGCCACCATGACAAAAGCTTGTGAGAGAAAAAAAAAGGAAGGAGGGGTGTCAGACTTCTACTGGGAGCAATATAGGCAACGCTGTGTCTAGAGCAAAGGGCCTCATGTCATGGGGACTGTAGGGCTTAAAGTTAAAGATTACTTTGAAATCTGCATCTCCTACCATCAAACTCTGCTGGTATCTCCCCAGCCGTCCTCCTCCCTGCAGCCATCACTTCCACTCCCAAAAATAAAAAGCTGTCTCCACAGAAAAGGGGATGAGCGCAGAGTAGATCCTCTTTGATGACAGAGAAGGATCCTTTTGTTCCCTAATCCCTGCAGAACCCCCCTGGCACCCCTTTTTTGTCTCTCTTTAAGTCCAATTGGACATTAAGTGGCTTCAGCCAGGGGTTCAAAAGATATTTGTTTACCTGTTCAATGATAAATGCAAAGAGGAGGAAGGGTGAATTACAGACGTAATACAAGTAATTTATGAAACTCAACAGGAAAGAAACCAGAGGATATGGATTGGTTGTCCAGTCTGAGCATGCTACCTCACCAACTTTAGGAAGGGTTTGTCAATGAATGAATAAAACTTTCTTTCATGTTGAAGATGAGTCCCAGGGGAGCACCCATTATCCTCTGGGCACAGTTTTATTGTCAAGAATCAGAGACAGTAGTGGGATACATTTCCTCCTCTTCCTGCAACTTTCCTTAAGTATGTGCAAAGTGTGTCTATGTCATTATCAGATTGGACACACATATTTCACAAAGGAGATGAAAGTGTTCCTTATACTTGTAACATCTGCCCTCTGTTTGTTTGCAACTCATCAGAACCTCAAAGACATTGCCCGAGGAAAGCAATAATCACCTCTCTATTCAGGCTTTGACTCGTCATGTGATCACATGCTCTAGTATGCACATGTGTTCAAGAGCATGTGTCTATGTGCAGTTGCCAAAATGGGCCTGCAAAGACATATGGCTTAAAAAGCATGCAAAACCTCTAGGGACAAGTGAGGTGAGCGTAATGTTCGAGGTCAAAAGTGTCAAATGCAGCTTATCTTTCCACTTCAAATCAATCACATTGCCCCAAAAATGTCAGAGAAGACATTCTGTCTGTGTCGACAGTCTTTGTATTATGGGTGAATGCGGTTTGAGCCGTTTCCTATGTCAAGTTGAAGAAAACAGCACGATAAATAACGAGAAGCATGCAAACTGGCTCCCTCTTGTGTGTAAAAACATGATTGCACTACACACCTTTTAAAAAATAAGTAAGATTCCAAACAATCTTAAAAATAAACTATATTTCTTTTTTTAACTCATGCTACAATTGTAAGGACATAACCTAAATGATAAAATGTGAATCGAACTGATTTTTTTTCCCTATCAAAATTGTCTTAGAAAAAGATTTTTAATGTTCCCTGACAGGTTGTCAGCACCACAGAAAAGTCTTTGCCATACCATTTGTCTTCTTTTTTAATCCACCTAAATAAACTCATTGTAATGTACTTTTGCTGTTCAAATAGCTTGTTGAAACAGCTACAACTGAATAATCACCTCATTTTAGTATTAGCTTTTATGGACCAGTAAAAGATAAGCCAGACAGTATCTTTTTTTAATTCATATTGCCCAGCAGCAAATGCAGTTCATGCTGCGTTGATTATCTATGGCATTATTCATACAACTAATGAATACAGTATTTAAAAACTGTTATTAAATCCCATTAAGTCCCATGATTCAATTATATATAGTGGGTTTGTGTAAGCTGTACAAATGCTTGCATCAAATAGACAAACGTAAACCATTTTAAACTGTGCTCCACTTTCAATGTGATACATATGAGTTCAAGTGGAAAACAAAACAAAAAAATAAGGGTGCAATAACTGGGTTGCAGAGCAGTGAACCCCCCTAAACTGCCACAGTGCTGAACAATCTTCTGATTTCTTACAATAGCTGAGTTTCCTTTTTTATATCTTTGTCAGGGATGCGCAATATTATCTCAATGCTATAAATGTTGGACATGGACATTGGCTATTCAGAAATGACTCACTGTTAAAAAAGCACTAAGGATTATGCCCACAGCTCCAGTGTATCATGTGCACCCAGCTGATGCATGGTCTGCCACAGGAGAGATCCTAATATACAAACGTTGATGGTGTGTTTTTGAAATTTTAGAAACAGGTATCCAAACTGCTATTTGTGATGACTGCACAAGACAGGAGGGAGAAAAACCACATAGTGTCTGTAGATCTAAGGAAACAAATATCAGTCATTGAACAGTTGAGTTGTAAAATTATGGCATATTCTTATACAGTGTGGTTTCATATATTTTATGCAAGATTTATATATATATATATATATATATATATATATATATATATATATATATATATATTTTGTAGGATTGATACTGGTGTCTGTCTCCTACAACATCAGGTAAGAAACAGCGTACACCCTAGAAAGGTTACCAGTTTATCAAAGGACAGCAAGGCTCACAGGACGACAAAATATTCATGCATGTACTGATAAGGGTAATTTCAGATCTTAATTAACCTATTAGTCATGTTTTCAAACTATGGAGAAAAAAAGGCATGCAAAGGGTGAACATAACACCCCATAGAAGAAAGACTCCAGACTCAGAGTCAAGCTGAGCGCTTTGTTATTTTAAGACTACAGTGTTAATTGTGGTACCACTGTGCAGAACGTAAAACAAATAAGTTAAATTTTAATTTTAATCCAGAATTTACTCGAAACGAAGTCATTTAGAATGTTTTTAGAGCATAAACAGTAGTGTATAGTATTTCCTAAAAGCGCGTTCACGAGTCTACGGAAACCGCGGCAGACCAAACCAGACGAAAGTGCGCATTCAGCTCGGCAAAGAACTCCTGCTCTTCCTCAACACTGAAGTCCTCAGACATTTTTCTTTCGTTGTTTCTTTCTTTGCACAGGTAAACAGCACATTTCTTCTTCTACGCTTGCATTATCGGCAGAGCAGACACTGAATGCGCACTTTCATCTGGTTTGGTCTGCCGGCTTCCGTAGCGTCGTGAACGCGCTGGCGCGCGCTTTCAGGAAATCCTATACACTACTGTTTATGCTCTAAAAACATTCTAAATGACTTTGTTTCGAGTAAATTCTGGATGCTACCCAGTCAGGACACTTGGAATACATTGGACGAGCAGTATGGAGGAATATTGACACGCTTTTGTGGACTTTTATGGACCTTTCTGTCTCGGGCACCGTAGACCTCCATTATTTGAATGTCAGCAGACAGCAAGAAGCCTCCCAGATCTCCAGATGCATTTGAGATATCAAAAAAGTACTCCACAGTGTTGTTCAGCATGGGGGTGAGTAGAAAATGAAGGCTAATCATGTTTTGGGTGTACTATTCCTTTAAGGCTTTATATGTGAGAAGGAGGATTTTAAATTCTATTCTGGATTTAACAGGAAGCCAATGAAGAGAAGCCAGGATAGGAGAGATATGATCTCACGTTTTAATTTTCATCTGAACTCTGGCTGGAGCATTTTGGATCAGCTGAAGGTTTATAACTACAGTTTGTGGACTTCCTGATAGTAAAGAATTAAAATAGTCCAGCTTTGAAGTAACAAACGCACCGACTACTCTTGTTTCTCAGCATCACCGCTGAACAGGATATTTCTAACTTTTTGCAATATTCTGGATTTGAAAAAAGGAAATTCTAGAAACTTTTTTGATGTTGGATTTAAGTGGCAAGTACTGATAAAAAAATAACACCGATGGTTTTTACTTTATTATCCTAGATCAATTTAATCCCATCCAAATAAAGGGACTGACTAGTCAGCTTCTTTTTCAAAGGGCCGGATTTATCAAGATCCAATTTTGCATGCAGTAATTTGCGCTCGCAAACTGGAATTTTGCGCAAGGGGCTGAACCATGGTTTGTGGGTGATTTAACAAGAGTGATTGCGTAACTGGTGGCAGGCGCAAAACTGTTGGAGACACCCTATTTAAAGGAATAGTACACCCAAAACATGATTAGCCTTCATTTTCTACTCACCCCCATGCTGAACAACACTCTGGAGTACTTTTTTGATATCTCAAATGCATCTGGAGATCTGGGAGGCTTCTTGCTGTCTGCTGACATTCAAATAATGGAGGTCTATGGTGACCGAGACAGAAAGGTCCATAAAAGTCCACAAAAAACGTGTCAATATTCCTCCATACTGCTCGTCCAATGTATTCCAAGTGTCCTGAGTGGGTAGCATCCAGAATTTACTCGAAACGAAGTCATTTAGAATGTTTTTAGAGCATAAACAGTAGTGTATAGGATTTCCTGAAAGCGCGCACACGACGCTACGGAAGCCAGCAGACCAAACCAGATGAAAGTGCGCATTCAGCGTCTGCTCTGCCAATAATGCAAGTGTAGAAGAAGAAATGTGCTGTTTACCTGTGCAAAGAAAGAAACAACGAAAGAAAAATGTCTGAGGACTTCAGTGTTGAGGAAGAGCATGAGTTCTTTGCCGAGCTGAATGCGCTGGTTTGGTCTGCCGGCTTCCGTAGCGTCGTGAGCGCGCATGTGCGCGCTTTCAGGAAAGGTGGCCTGTAGAAAAATGCACATACCAAATGGCTCACAAGAAGTGACTGTGGATGAGATTACGCATCCCCGCTGCATTGGCATGTTGCTCCACAGGCGCAGGGGGAGAACCCCGACCCAGTCGGACAGCACGTCTGAGATTGGGAGATCCCAGCTCTCGCTGCAACCGTACGCTGGAATGATCCAGATGCAAAAAAGTGCAATGTTGCAAGGAGTTTTGTGATATCCGGTATTGCGTGGGTCCTCCTTGTGGATGGCTCCAAATCCATTCGGAGTTCCCCCAACAGCTTCAAAATGGCAATGCTGGATAAACGATATGTTTTGATGATCGTTTCCTCCTTCATTCCAAAAATATTCACACGGAGTGAAAAAATGCGTTCTCTGCGTCTCCTTGCTTCATTTCGATGTCTCCTTCTTGCGACAATAACCGCTGCCATGTGTGCGCAATTACGCATACAGACCATTTGCACCTTCTTTTGAAACATGTTAAATATAGAGTCAGATACCGTTAGCAAAATTGTTTTTAGGTTAGATAAATCACTTTGCGAGTGCTAAATTAATATATTTACATGTTCTCCTCCCACAAGACGCACTTTTGCGTGTAAACGCCCCATATTGCATATTCATTGCAGAAAAAGTACTAAATGGATAAGAGGCGCTATTTAGCATGTTTTAAAGACCAAATCCTTTTAGCACGCTGTTGATAGATCAGTTTGTACATTTTTTAGCGTGCGCAGTGAAATAGCTCACGTTTTTATACACGCAAACCTTTGATAGATCCAGCCCAAAGACTCTGGTCCAAAGACATAACTTCTGTTTTGTCTGCATTCAGGGGCAAAAAGTTAAGAGTCATTCGGGTTTTTATATCTTCAAGACATGCCTGTCGTCTATATAATGGGTTAGCTTCATCTGTATTTATAGACAAATATAGCTGAGTATCATCAGCATAACAGTGTAAATTAACCCCTTCCTGCCTAATTGTTCAATTGGGAGCAAAATAGTAAAAAGAATTGGTCCAAGCACTGATCCCTATGGTACTCCACAGGCAACCCTGGAGCATTGGAAAGATTTATCACTGATATGAACAAACTGAAATTTGTCAGACAAATAAGATATAAACTAGCATAGTGCTGTTTCTTTGATTCCTCCAAGTCATTTTAAAACAATAATATGATCAGCTTTATCAAATGCACCACTGAGATCCAACAGGACGAGAACAGATACAAGTCCACTATCTGAGGCCATGAGAATAACATTATTAGTGACTTTCACCAGAGCTCGTTTCACTGCTATGATGAGCTCTAAAGCCAGATTAAAGCTCTTCAAAAAGTTCATTATAGTGTAAGTGGTCACACACTGGTTTGGGAACTATTTCTTTAATAACTGAATCATTTTTAAAATGGAGGGGGAAATCAGAGGGAATACTTCCTTAAATAACTTGGTTAGAACTGGCTCTAACATACAAGTTGAAGGCCTAGATAAAGGTACCGGTAATAGTTTTATTAACTGAACGTTCAAGATTTGCTATTTCTCCACTATATCAGACTCACCACTCTAAGTGAAAATATGCATAAGCGTGTGGGACAGCCTTACATAGAAGTTTCACTAGAATGATTGACAATTAGGAGGACCACTTGTTTTGATGATCCACCTGGAAAAAGAAAATCCTCTTTTATACCTTTAACAGAGACAATTCCATCATACAGTGAGATTGGGACAAAGTTCTGCAGAAAGCCTAGCTGATTGCATCAAATCATTGACTTGCAAGACATCCTCCTCCTGGAGGACCTTGTTGTTGACTCCACAGCAAAACCTCAGACCAAGCAACTGTAAAGCAATTTGTGATCTTTAGATTTGATCAAGCATTATAGATGTACAGCACATTACATAGAATATTGTGTTTAAACCTAGGAAATTTTTCAATTTCATTCCATCTTTCCAGACTGCTGTTGATTTATTTGAATGTGGCACAGGAATCACTGTGTTTCAGTCATTGGCCTAAAAATTCATACCACAATTAAGCTTGGTTAAGGAAGGACGACATAGTACCAGAGATAACCCACACATGCACAAATAAAACATCCAAGTTCCATTCAGTAATCTAACCCTGAACATTCTTGCAGCAAGGTAACAGTGCTACAAACTGCGCCCCCGTGCAGCCCTAATCTTTAGGGAAATTGTGCTTTATCTTGTTTCTTTATCTTACTTATTGATTAACTGTAACGTTTATTGATTAGTGCTGATACCAAACCAATTTATTGATTTGTTTATTTGTATACACATGCATTGATTGGATTTGTAAGAAAGAGGATTTTACGGAGCCTCCTGGGTGTCAGGGTTAAAAAATAAAAATAAAAAGCCGGTGGAAATCCGTGGGCATGGATTTATAAACTGAGCACACGGTTTTCCAATCCGTGCACGCAGATTAAGAAACAGTGCTCTCGGTTTATTAATCGGTGCCCGCAGATTGAGAAACTGTGCTCTCGGTTTATTAACCCGTGCCCGCGGATTGAGAAACTGTGCTCTCGGTTTATTAACCCGTGCCCGCGGATTGAGAAACTGTGCTCTCGGTTTATTAACCCGTGCCCGCGGATTGAGAAACTGTGCTCTCGGTTTATTGATCCGTGTCCGCGGATTGAGAAACTGTGCTCTCGGTTTATTGATCCGTGCACTAGAATCAATAAACTGTCTGCCCTGCTTTGCATTCGATGCATGGGTCGCACCAACAAGGTAAGTTTAGTCAATATATATATATATATATATATATATATATATATATATATATATATATATATATATATATATATATATATATATATATATATATATATACATATATACTTAGTGCAGTGCAGTGCTTTAATGAGCATGCTTTAGAGATTGAACTTGCATTAAACTCTGAAGGTTCTGGATCTCCACTGGCTTTTTTACTTTTTTTTTTTACTGAGCCCCCTGACACCCAGGGGGCTCCGTAGATTAGGGCCACTGAAAAAAAATAAATAAATAAATTAACAGATTTTTTAATTTTTCAGTTTAATATGGGAAAAAAGTCAGAATTGTGACTTTAATCTCAGAATTTGGACTTTTTTCTCAGAATTCAGACTTTTTCCCATATTAAACTGAAATAAAATTTTAAAATCTGTTAATCTTTTTTTTTTTTTTTTTTTTTGTAGTGGCCCTAATCCTCTTCTGCAGATTTGACTTACTAACTGATTTTGTAAGAAAAGAAAAAAAACGGTTTGAGAGCTAAACCAATTAAAATATTTGTAATTCTGGAAAAGAACGGCGAATCCCAGCTCCCAGGGAATTGCAAACTAATGACCGCGAGTAACCCCTGTTACGTTGCCGCTACCCCAAGCACGCGCCACCTCCAATGCGCCAATCACCATTCAAGAAACACTGTGACGTAGATGTCAGAGCTTCCGGGCTGATCGCTGTGGCCCGGTAATTCACAGATTTCCCTTTTTAATAAGGATTGCAAGACACACTTGCTGTTGTTATTTATTTCCCAAAAAACCCCAGTGTAAATAGTTAATGTACATATTCTTTTTTGGAGCTCTCGTTACGAGGATAAATATAACAGAGAAGGTCCCGCAGCGGCTCTGGCATAGCGGTTAAGAAAAGAGGTGAGGATGTTTCACTATAAGCGCTCTGCAGATGTAAGGTGAAGGGAAGACGATTGATGCTTCCCTTGCTAATCACGAGCGTAGGACCTATCATGTATTATACGTTAAAATTGGTTTACGACCTAATGTTTGGCTATTTTCAAATCTAAAATTCATGTATGTATGGGCAAACCGGTGTCCGTTCACCAGCGGCGGGCACTGCAGCCGCTCCAACATGTAGCACAGAAGCTAAATAGTAGCTTATCTCGCGTTCTGCTAACTGCTAATCTTGCTGATATATTGCTAACCATAAGGACATTTAAAGACCTGCTAAGTAAAACTAACCATGTATGAATTGAAATATATTACGCCGTTTTCGAAATGTTGTGATGCAATCGTATTTATCGAAGACAGCGACGTTTATAAAGCTAATGACTCGGATATAATCAGTGTCAACACAGAGTATGACAGATAATACACGTTAATAACCACATCAATTAATGAAAGGCCGTGTGTTTTTAATTAGGAAAGCCATTAAAATAAGGAATTATGTTGGAAACTTTAAAATATAAACATTTTCTCATCATATTTATGCTCTCATCCGTGATATCACTAGGGAAAAACATATATATATATATATATATATATATATATATATATATATATATATATATATATATATTATAACGTCAAATACTGTATTTGATCATTTGATCTGGCGAGTGGCCATGTAGATTTGCACGAGCAATAATGATGTGGGAATTGAATTCAGTTTCATATTATCTAAGTAACAGGTTTTAGTAGAGATTATTGTCCTTTTATCACAAAGTGTTAGTCAGGCTTATAACGACCATCTTTCTTTTTGTTGATGGGGCTGAAATGACAATGTAAAGCAGGGATCTCAAACTGGTTCCAGAAAGGGCCATGTGGCTGCTGGTTTTCTTTCCAACCAAGCAATGGCACACCAGACTCCATTCATCTCATCAATTGAGTCCAGTCTTAACATGATGACTTGATGAGATGACTCAATTTAACTAATATTATTTAAAAATATGTGTACTTGCTAAATATCCAACTATCAGGTATTTTTTGGCTCGATGCAGGTTTATAGTCAACTTAAAGATGCGACTTGCTGTTTCAGGGGTCTTTTTTCTCTTAAGTGCATAAACTCCTGAAAGAGAAGCAAATATTGTGATAAATGTTATAGCTTTTAATCTGACAGAAAATTGAGAAAAGGCACTATTATTCACTTTTATGCATTCATTTCTTATGAACATAGTATATAGCTGATTTATTTACATAAAGTCTTAAGATCTGAACAAGAGGGGATTCTGATTTAGAAGAGCTGGACAATTCGGATCTCTGTCTGATTCATTGCTGCGTCTCTATTTGTTCACTTGGACCTACCCTTTTTTCTATTTTTAAATATGCCCTAATTTATTGACACCTTTTTATGTATTACACTTATAAAAGCCTTTGAAAATCAGTTGAAATGTAAGATAAATACATGAATTCACTGATAAAATGTTTACCGGGATTGGGTAACTTGAACTATCAAGAAGATGCATAAATAAATCATAGCAGGACAATAGTCTAAAGCACAGGTGTCCTTAAAATCTCACTATCTACAATGTTGCAGTTGCAAAGCTTTGCTTAGAATAGGGCTGCAACTATCGATTATTCTGCAAATCGATTAATTTGTAGATTATTTTTTGATTATTCCATTTATGATCAGATAAACCAGGGGAAACCAAAACTTTTCCTCTTGAAAATAGATCTGGATATAGCTTTTTGACTGACAAAAAAGCTTTTTTTTATCTTAAATGTTTATATATCCAGTTAACAATTGAATACTAGATTAGTTGATTATTACTAGATTAGTTGATTATTATTTCAACAATTGGTTAATTGTTTCAGGCCTAGCTATTTGATTGCCGTTTTGCTTAAAATCGAGATGCTAAAGCTCAGGAAGAATGGGGTCATTTTGATGATGGAAAAGGTAGAGAAGAGTTAGAAAATTGTTTGTTGCGATCAATATTTTCATCCTGACATTTATTACTAACCTTGCGTTTTCTATTCTCTCATTATCTAAGAGGAATCCATGTGTTGGATACATGCTTTCTCTCTGTACTAAATTGATTGGTGCCGCATATTCACTTTTATTGCAAAACTTCATTCATATGTTGTTGGGTGTGACTTTGGCTTACACTAGGTAGACTTGTGGAATGAAGTGTTCTTAAGTGTATCTAAAGCAGAATACCTGGTGAGTCACTCTAACCGTCTTTCTTAAAGTAACTGCTTTTATGTGAGAAAACGTTTTTCACCTTGTTGATATAAAGGTAACAAGGAAAAGGGTGGGGCAACTTTTTTGTTTTTTTCCAACCCTAAGTCAACATGCAACGGGCTGAACCTGTATTGCTCAACGTGGGATATTTTATGGCCTGGGCTGTGCATGCAGCTACACACTGTTAGATTTTCCCAATCAGTTAAAATTAGTCAGTTAGTGGCACCATTTAGGATCTTGGGGAACTAGTGAAACGTGTTTATCTCGTAAGGCAATGTCTGCTTGTGTGAAAATAAGGAATTCAGCTGCCGTTGTGGGCTGGACTTTAACCGACATATACGTTTTAATGTGCACTAAAGCAAAACTATTCTCTGAACACAATATAGATATGGATAAATGGTATGACAAAAAGAACAGTTTTATGTAATTTAAAGAACAACAAGAAAGAAATTGATAGAAATCATATACAAATACATTTTTTAATATTTAACTCACCTTTTTGACATCTCATCTCTTCTGATGAGACAAAAAGTTTGGCTTCTTCAATGTTAAATTTTGCACCAGCTGTGATGTTCATGTGCAGGTGAGGTCACTGCTGTTTAGTAACCAGTTTGGTTTTATTGTTCCTAAATTAATTTCAGAGCCTGTGGTCAACAGCGGCTCATCTCTTTAGCCTGTGGTATTTCTTCACTGCACTGTCACATGAGCAGACCCTCTGTCCTGACCTTGGTTCCTCTCCCTGCATGTTACAGAATGAGTCACTGCTGCCTTTTCTACCGCCATCAGGCCCCTTAAGCATACGCTAGAGATAGCTTAGCTCAAAGGAAGACAGTCTGTTTTTTAAGTTTAGCTGAAAAACCTAGTGTATTAACCAGCATATTATGTGTTATTTACCACACTCAGATAGGCTGTGATGGAGGGAGTCACTGCATGTTTCATATTCTAGAGTATATGAAAGGAAAGTATCTCTAAGATCTTGACTTATTGTAGTTAACCTTGATTGTTTCTTTTTGAAAAATTTAATTGTTAATTGAAATACTCCTTGGTGCCATTTTCAAATATTGATTATGGGAGTTGCAGCTGCATACTTCGGCTGTCGAATGAAGGACTGCCAGACATTTGACTGGAATAAAAAGCTGTGACCAAGATGCTGCCTATGAATAGGAAAATCTGGGTGTTCATTCAAACAAGAACTTACTAACTGAGATATAAATACTCATGTCTATTGCTTTCCAACATAGATTGATTTTGATCAATAAAACAAAAATTTAAAAATTGATTAAATTTTGTATGTATTCTTTGCTTGGCAGGCTGTCGTACTGCATGAAACACCAACCTTCTGGATCCTCCATACCAACCAGCTCAGTTCGCCATTGGTCAGAAGGGTTGGACTAGTGTCCAGCACTGACTTCATCCCCAAGATGAAGTTGAAGGAAGATATCAACCCTCTGCTCCTGCAGGTTTTCCGCTCTGTCGTCTGGGTCTATTCGGTCATAACCTTCCTACCCTGGTACTTCTTCTCTGGAGCCGGAACTAATTTGGAGCGAGCCCGGCGAATAAAGGCCCGCTCCATCAGCGGACACCCAGCAGGACCTTACAGGGCCATCAACAGCCAGGAGAAGCTGGTAGCACTGGTGCAGCCGGGAGTCGACACACTGGACAAAATGTTCGAGTATGCAGCGAGAAGGTTCCCAAACAGGGACTGTCTGGGTACTAGGGAGGTGCTGAGTGAGGAGGATGAACCGCAGCCGAATGGCAAAGTGTTTAAAAAGGTGAGACTCTGACCTGCTGCTTTAACCATGGCTGCTGTGGGTAGATATAATTGATGGGGTCAAAGACAATTATTCACAGATGCATTTTTTTTTTTTTTTTTTTTTTTTAGGAATTTATATATACTAAACCTTTCCCAAAAATGCTTGCATTTTTTATTTGCAGTGTAAAGGGGTTGTTCACTCACACACACGTCTGGTTCTTCATTCTTGTGGGGACTTTCAATTGACTTCTATTCATTTCTAACCCATTTCTACAGCCTAACCGTGACGCTTACCCTGCCCATTACGGGTTTATATCTAACCCTAATCCTAACCTAAACTCAATTCACACATTAGTCCATAACAGCTCAGCCTAAAACAACATTAGTTACCATGGGGACCAGACATTAGATCTATGGAAAATTGTCCCCACCATGTAATAAATACACGCCCACTGTACCTGTGTGAAGTTCATGTGTATATTTGTACATTGATGTGTTTGAATTAAATACCAAACATAAAAACAATCAAAATACAAATGATAACACTATTACTATTTAGGTTTTTTATTTTTTTTATAAACAATAGAAATGGTTTAGGACATCTCAGGAAATCCTCTAATCTGAGATGGATGATCAAATACGGAAGATATCTGTAACAAATTTAAATAAATGCAAGATCGTATTCTGCCTTATGTCTCTATATCTCCTTGCATCTATAGTAAATTCAAGTGAGGAATATCAGAAAATTGTGTAAACTGCAAAGCTCCTATTGGCTCTAGGTTTTATTGTTTATGGGACCGTGAGTCCATTCAAACATTCTGGAAGGTTTGTGCTCACATCAATATAGCTACTGGCCAACAGGTGTCAGAAGATCCACTGATGAGTCTGTTAGGATTGTCCTTCATCCCTGGTTCAAAATAAGCATGTGATACAGACACTTAATGTAAGCAAGAAATGCTTTTGGGAGATGAAATATCCTTTAATCTCTTCATAAAAATCATCAATATACGAAGCAATGAGTGTTTCAACTTGGACACAATTTTGACTTTTCCACTTTTTAGAGCTAAATGAAAAGGAAAAAAAACTTGAAGAGTAGAAAGCAAAACGGACCCTAATGGAACATTGTTGTAGACACATTTATGTGTGTGAAAGGCTTTTATTTAACAGCACCAGTCATGATGTGTATTTGTTTGTTTTTTTTGGGGGGTATAAAATAAAATAATAATAAAATAAAATATGGGGTAAAAATATAAAACAACAGAACTATGAGGACAGAAATGTGAGTAGTGCAAAAACAGTCAATAAAGCGGTACTGATGTTTAAGCTGTGGCGAGTAAACTAGTAATTAACCAGAAATGCCCTGTAGATGGCACTAAATTACAACATGAGTAACAATGTCTGCCCTATCAGCTTATTATTAACATGGCATTTTTCCAGGATGGATTTTCTTGTTTAAAATCCTTAAATTCTACATCTATATAATAACTTTAAACACTAGCTGATGTTGTTATTGTTTCTTCTCATAAATAATTGCTATAAAGCTTCAAACAGATGCTTTAATGTTCTGCAGCGAGTTTCTGTTTTCCGTGTGATTATTATTGCTGCATCTAATTTGCATGTTTTCTGCAGGTCATTCTCGGGAACTATAACTGGGTGACGTATGAGGAAGCCTACCATGCAGCGAAGTGCTTTGGTAGTGGTCTGGCAGCTCTTAATCAGAAGCCTCACCATAACATCGCCATTTTCTGTGAGACTAGAGCTGAGTGGGTCATAGCGGCGCAGGCCTGCTTCATGCACAATTTCCAACGTAAGTGACTCAGAGAGAGACGACGATGTTTAGTGAGGCCACAGGAAAATTAACCAGACTGAATGTCAATGAATTTCACAGTTGTGACACTGTATGCCACATTGGGGCCCAAAGCCATAGCTCATGGCCTGAATGAGACAGAGGTCACCCACATCATCACAAGCAAGGACCTACTTCAGAGCCGCCTTAAGGTACATTTTCCCCCTTATATATTATCAAACAATGTAACCAAATTTCATCTTAATGAAACTTCTCTTCCCAGGCCATTCTGTGTGATGTGCCCCGGCTGCAGTATATCATCGTTGTGGACGTTAAACCCAAAAGTTGGTCAGATATGCCCAGAGGGATCACTGTCTACAGCATGGAGGCTGTGAAGGAGCTGGGATCCAAACCTGTAAACAGTGAGTGATCATGCGTGCTGATTAAAACGGTTTTTAATTTAGGATAGAGATATGTAGGCTTAATACAAGGCCAGCTTGCTGATGTATAATTAGAATGATGTGCAGTGCATGGAGGAGTCATTAAATCACCTCTTACCAAACATTGCCTTTGATGACAGTAGCACATTTAAACAATTGAGGCTATCCACTTTTTTTCCCCAGGTTTTGGGAAATTGAACAGAAATCAGTAGGTTTCTATTCTTGTCCATTATTTGAATGGGTGACAAATATAATGTTTTCGCTTTAGACATCCAATGAATATCAAAACAATTGATTTAAAACAAACACACACAAAAAAAACACTGCATATGATAGATTTCATTTGTAAAACTGTTGATTTGTGGTGTATTTCCCCTCCCGCCATCCTGCTCTGTTGTGCGCTTTTAGTGGACCGCAGACAGCCGGAGCCCTCGGACATCGCTGTCATCATGTACACCAGCGGCTCCACAGGCATCCCCAAGGGTGTGATGATCTCCCATGGCAACCTCATAGCTGGCATTGCAGGCATGGCCGAGCGGATCCCAAACCTCAAGTAAGCAGTTCTCAGTTTCACTACTTAGTCTTTGACACTTCCTCTCTGATTTTCACATTCAAAATCTGTCCTTCTGATCATTACAATGATCTTCAATGCATTTTTTTTTACATATCGTAGCTATTTGTTGTACTAAGTCTATAGCCTTAATTTGAGTGGGTTAATGAGAGTTTTTCAATGAAATTAGTTTTTTTACTCTTAAAATAAGATAATTAGATAATATGCACTTGAAATAAGACAATGCAATTGTGTTTTCTTATTTTAACTGTAAATTGTCTTGTTCCATTGGCAAAATTTTTCTTTTACCTCCTTAATCCAAAAAGATATGCGCTTATTTTAAGAAAAAAATGACATATCTAGAGTTTGATTTTTTTCCAGTAGGTAGGTAATTTGTGTGTTTTTTTTTTATTCTGGCAGTGAGACAGACACCTACATTGGCTACCTACCATTGGCTCATGTGTTAGAGCTCAGTGCAGAGCTGGTTTGCATCTCCCATGGCTGTCGCATTGGATATTCCTCTCCTCAGACTCTGGCAGACCAGGTCAGTGTATGAGCAGACAAACAGATTTTTATGTCATCCTGTCTCTACTGCTGTAATATGAGAAAATGAGTTCCCACATGCAAGAACACTGTAGGATTCATTTGATTTAATGCTCTGCTATCTCTGGGACCGTGATAGGTGACAGACTGTGATCTGTTCAATAAAGAGTTGTTTCATTTTCTCAGTCCTCCAAGATCAAGAAGGGCAGTAAAGGGGATACCAGTGTGCTTAAACCCACTCTCATGGCCTCTGTACCAGTAAGTCCCGTAGTCTGTTGTAAAGCTTCTATAAACAGATTAAACACTGGGTGTTCAGTCACAACTGAGCTGTCGTCTTCTCTCATTATGTGCAGGAGATCATGGATCGAATTTACAAAAATGTCATGACAAAAGTAGACGAGATGAGCAAATTTCAGAAGATGCTCTTTGTGTTGGCTTATAACTACAAAATAGAGCAGATATCCAAAGGCTACAGCACTCCTCTCTGTGACAGGTAATCCGCATTACACCCACCCAAAGACACACGAGACGCTTACTGAGCCGACATTTCATTCTTTTTTCAAAGTTACGCAAGCAGTAACCTTTAGTTCCTAATAGCTAATCATAACTTTTAAAGAAAATTCTCCCCTCACTAATCCTTGGTAAAATGAAGCCGTAGTAAGACCTATTGTCTAGTGTGTGACTTGGTTTAAACTTAATTTTTAACATTTATTATCTTGGAACACATTTTATTAATCTGCAACCACAAATTACTATTTATTTTATTGGTATTTAATATGATAGATCATCACAAACTGGTGTGTGATTATGAAAAGGAAGGAATACGTAACATGTTTTTCAAAAAGCGACTATTTATGGACGTAATAATGGATGAAACTCTTGCTAGATGTTTTCAATAAAGCTTTATTGAATAAAACAAAATAAGAGAAAGTGACAGTGGACGCCCGTGTCTGCGTTTTATTATTAAATGAGAGCTGATGGTATCATGACCACATCACCCAAAGATGAAGGAAGGTAATAAGAAAACAGAACAATTATTAACAACAGACTGTAGCAGAGCTAGGGCTGCACAACATACAGCAAATGTATCCAGTTGGCTATATCAGTGTACACAATATTATTATAGCATTAAGCTGTTCAGTCTGCAGTGAATGTTAGATAATTAAATCATCAGCTTTCCAGTGGTGTACGTTCTTTAATGTTTCAGCAAATGTTTTACGGGTAATGAAGATGTTTATGTAAAGCTATTAAAGAGCTACAGCTGCAGATTCTTCAGTCACATGTTCAACTTCACTGTTTACAGACTTTTCTTACAATCTGACTTAACTTTTGTCAGGAATGACAAGAAATAGAGATTTGCATTTTTAATGGAAGTGGTGCCTGGTTCAAAAACGTACCGACTTCGACAGAGGAACACAAATTTGTGCCTCACTTTTCAGATTTTCTTCTTTTTTTTTTATTACTTAGAAAACTGCTACTTTTTGTTATCACCTACAATTCCAAATAGATTTAATTGACTTTTTTTTGTTTTTATTGAATAGTTCAAGGCATTATAATATTTCAGGGATTCCAGAAATATTGTCCCAATAACTCTTTGCTCTTGTACTCATCGGTTTTCTCTCTTTCTCTGCTCCCCTTTAGATTCGTTTTCCACAGAGTTCGGTCTCTGTTGGGAGGTAACACTAGGGTCCTGCTCTCTGGAGGAGCCCCGCTGTCGGCTGCAACGCAGCGCTTCATGAATGTCTGTATGTGCTGCCCTGTGGGACAGGGCTACGGCCTGACGGAGACCTGTGGAGCTGGCACCATCAGTGGGGGTAGGAGAAGATTGATTTTGATCAATAAGCACCACTTGTGTCTTGTGAATTTCAGATTAAAATAGAGGTGCTTTTGATTTATTTTCTAGCCTGGGATTACAGTACAGGACGGGTTGGTGCGCCACTGGTTTGCTCAGAGATCACCTTAAAGGACTGGGAAGAAGGTTAGTGACCTGGTTAGTGACCAGACGTGTGGTAAAATATTACTAACAAGGTGTGTGTTTCTGCAGGCGGTTACCACAGCACTGACAAGCCCAACCCAAGGGGGGAGATTTTGATTGGTGGGCCCAATGTGACAATGGGATACTACAAAAATGAGGGCAAGAACCACGAGGACTTTTTTGTGGATTCGAAAGGACAGCGATGGTTCTGCACAGGAGACATAGGAGAATTTCATCCAGACGGCTGCCTGAAGATCATTGGTAGACCTGCAAACATGCTCTGCTTTTTCAAACAGTATTAAAGTTCCATCTCCCATTAAACCATTTTCTTTTAATTTTTTGCAGACCGTAAAAAAGACTTGGTGAAACTCCAGGCAGGTGAATATGTCTCTCTGGGAAAAGTTGAGGCTGTTTTGAAGAACTGCCCCCTTATAGATAATATCTGTGCCTACGCCAACAGGTATTATCCAGTTTCCTCTTGCTTATTGACCTTGCTCTCTGCCAATAATTGTACCAAAAAAACAAAAACTGTTTTTTTTTTCTGTTCTTTTAGTGAAGAGTCGTATGTGATCAGCTTTGTGGTTCCAAATCACAAACAGTTAATGGGATTGGCAGAACAGGTGCAAATAAAAGGCACGTGGGAGGAGCTCTGCAACAACCCTCGGATGGAGCGGGAGGTGCTCCGTATCATTAATGAGGCTGCCATCTCAGGTAGAACTCTTCCATCCATGGATCTAACAATTCCTGTTTGTAAATCCGTCCATCCATCCATGAAGCTGTCTGCGAAACTATCCGTTTGTTCAACATGCTTTGTTAGCGTTCTTCCTTTCATCACATATTGTTGAAATTCTTGAAAACTCAGTTGCTTGACTTAAAAAATGTGTAGAATCCATGATAAATAACCAATATCTGTCCCTGTCAAGCTGCTACTTTTGTATATTGTGTTTTTGCTTGAAATATTTAGTCCCGTACCGTATCTGTGAGGCTGATTTGTCATTCTGCTCTCTTTCACTTAGGCAAACTGGAGAGGTTTGAGATTCCCAAAAAAATCCGGCTGAGCGCTGAGCCGTGGACACCGGAGACGGGCCTAGTTACCGATGCGTTCAAATTGAAACGCAAAGAGCTAAAGAAACACTACCAAGAAGACATTGAGAGGATGTATGGCGGGAAATAACAGAGATGCATTACACACTAAACACTCACATAGCGCTTAAAAAGCCCCCTTGGGAAATGTCTCATGCGGAAATACATGGATAACACACAAACACACACACCTAACTACAAACATACAGACTTGTTTGCCTCCTCAGCTTCACTGTAACCAGCTTTGATCAAAAGAGACAGGAAAGACTGGAATCAGCTCCACATCTATCAGTTGAGACAAAAGGCTGAAAGGGACCTTAGAGAGGTTCCACCAAAGCTCAGACCCTACCGAGTCGCTATGACTACCACAGGAAGTCGGACCGTTGCATGGCTCAAAGTGAAAAGAATGTCATGCTAGACTTTTGTACATCTGTCTCTGTTGCTTCTCTTCTCCTCTCCACAATGTCTGGAACATTCCACCTCTGCAGCTCGGTTTGCTAACTTGCAGCGCAGATATATGGCAGGGATGTGCGTTCCTACATAGACTCTGAGTGACGTTAAGGTTGGAATATTTGCAGGGATTTTTATTGTCGTTAATATATGATTTTTCTTACATGTGTTGCAATGTTTCGTTAATGTTTGGTTTGACAGCATCAGGATCCACGTGTGAGATGAATAAGTGTTGCAAAGCCATGAGAGATTTAACATTAAGACATTGAAAAATCTGTTTTGTTCTTGTTACTTGTATTAATTGGATGGTTTTTAACCATTTTGTTTTCTATCCTTAAGTTGTGTTTTCTATCTGTTGATGCTCATTGTATGTTTTCTTTTTTACGGTCATTATCCCCTCTATTTATCTGTCTGCATCCCAAAGTTTGCTGATTGGAGTACATGTTTACTTACTTGACTCCCTTGCCCCTGCTCCCTTCAAATGCAGCATTTCTATCCTTTGAGACTTTGCATGCATTGGGATATGCTTCTCAATGACCTGCCACTTCTGCCCTGTGTCACTCCAGTGAACAATTAATGCATCATATGGATAACCTGCAAGGGAATTTTGCTTACTGTACAATGATTTATAGTAGAGTTACGAGTAACCTTTTGGCACAGTTGTATTTTAATCTTATTAACCATAGATCAACCTAATATGATTTTTGTTTTTAAATATACGAAATACAAAAATTAATGTGCAATATTTATACATAGTTTTAAAGTGTAAGAAGGAGGCAAGGCACAGCCAAAAGCTTTTTTTGTTGTGGTTTATTCGTCACTAAAGCTCTTTTAAGGAGAAGTCAGCTTAAGGGGACGATAGAGAGACACTGATAGGAGAGTTGTGATATAGCCTATACTGAAAATGTTCATTTAAACTGCATGATGGAAGATGCAAAGTACCTGAATGAGAAAAACATAGCACTCCATTCAAGCCACTGAAGAAGAAATGCTTTATGAACAGACTAAAGGCTAGAGTACATAGGATAAACTCAAACTGAGATTTCTGTATAACTAGACTGGCCTGTTAGTATAACTATGTGTAATGTACATAAAAAGGATCCTGTAACCTGCCATTTTAGTTGACTTCATGTAAAATACAGCTTGAATACAGTAGAGTTTAAAGAAGATTGGACTCTTTTCTTTAAGTTTTTGTTTATTACTGAAGATGAGAATGTTTGGTCAGTGCTATAATGTAAAGAGGACAGATTTTCTTAATGCAAGCTTGGCTTTCTGGTACTTAATGCTTACTGCATCTCTAAAGGTACAGTCAGGTAGGTTAACTCCACCTCTTATAGCTTGTAGAGGTATGATCGTGTTGTTCTAACCAAGCAGGACCTCTCGCCTACTTTCTTTCTTTTTAAAAACAAATTTATTTCCCCCTGACATTTCAGTGGAAAGTCAGTCCCTTAATCTGCTGTTTGCCTGGAAGGAGTCGGCTTGTTGCCTTCTGTCTGAAAACATGCGATTTCTTTAGCGTTTCTGTCGAATGTGAAGCACTCCCTGATTATTGTTGATACCACACACTCTAAACATACCATCACCAACAAGGCAGGGGGAGCAGGCGCCCCAAAACACAAATGTTTTTGGTTTTTTTTACTTGTTTTGTTGAAAAGGTTCGGAGGGACGGGGGGAACTTCGATATCCAAACTGCATTAAATACTTCCAATAACTGTACACATGTAAAGGCTCCTCTTAATGTATTTAATGATCTTTGTTATTGACCAGTTTTGAGGGTCCTTTTTTTTTTTTTTCTCCTTTTTTCTGTTTGTTTTTGTGTGATGAAGCTGAGCTACTGCAAGTGTATCCTTTCTTATTTATTTGTGATCTGGACTTGGCAGTTATGTAATGGAAATAAACAAGTTTGTATTGTTGATCTGTCTGTTGTTGTCGTGTTCTCTTTTTTAAGGGTGTGTTGAACCTCTGAGGGATAAACGGCTTGATCGGATTCACCCTGAAACCATAGTTTCTATGGCAACATAGGCCAAGTGCCGCTGTCTGTGTGAACCTGGTTGGCTGTCAGCTTCCCAACACATCGAGAAAGCAGTTTCAGGAGTCAAACCTTCACTTAGACCTAGTAAACAAAAGATCTCCTTAATTGACATGTTATTTATATATATAATGTCAGACCTGTGCTGCCACTTCACTTGCTAAAGAAATTTGTATCTGTTAGAATTGTGTGATAAAACAGACTTATCTCTAGCATATTTATCTTATTGTTATTTTAATATCTATGGATCAGCTAAGGTACCCAGATTGTCCAGTTTCCTGAGACCTGATAAGATATTTAATAAATTACTTGTAGTTTATTAGATTATAAATTAATTGCATCTTAATGACCACCTGGTATTTACTTTTCTCTTCACAATTTGCCAGATTATTTATGGGGTTCAGGTATACTCAGTTTGCTGGCCACTCAAGCATACTAACAGCATTGCCACTGAATTTACCTTGGTACCTTTGACAGTATGGTCCTGTTGAACAATGCAAAAAGCATCTTTTTAACTCATCACTATGAAAATTTCACACTTGACCTAAAGTACATTGGATCCTGTACCTCCACTCTTCCTCAGACATCAGGACCCTCGTTACCAAGTAAAACACAGGACAATAAGTAAGTAAGCAACATCCTGGCAGGGTTTCTTCTTGGCCCAACCAAGACTCCTCCAATGTTGTCTCATTCACTTCAAGACAATCTGCTGCTAAATAACGCTCACCTAGTTATAAGAGTAACAGTTCTGCAGTGTTTTACTTTGGTGCCTCTTATTTGTACTCACTGTCATATGCTTTATCTGGGACCCGGTCCCTCTCCGTAGACACCTCCTCTTGCTCTGCCGGGGGAAGCCCGAGGAGCTCCCACGCCAGCCGAGAGACAGTCCCTCCGACAAGTTCTGGGTCGTCTTCTCGGCCTCCTCCCAGTGAGACATACCAGGAACACTTCCCTAGGTTTGGTGACCAGGGAGCATCCGAAAAAGATGACTCCTGACTCCTTTCGATGTGGAGAAGCAGTGGCTCTACTCCAAGCCCCTCCTGAATGACTGAGCTCCTCATCCTATCTCTAAGGGAGTGCCCAGCCACACTGTGGATGGAACTCATTTCAGTATCTGGGATCTCATTCTTTTTGTCGTGATCCGAATTTCAGGACCATAGGTGAGGGTAAGAACGTAAACCAACTGAGAGTTTTGCCTTTTTGCTTAGCTCTCTCTTCACCACTACAGACCGGTGCAGCTTTTGCATTATGGCAGCAGTCGCACTGATCCATCTATTGCTCCCCTGCTCCATTCTTCCGTCACTCGGGAACAGGACCCCACAATACTTGAACCACCAACCCCCTGCTTGAAACTTTTTTCCTGGCCTGGAAAATTATTTCTATTTCTGATTTCTATAAATCTGTGGAGCAGTGTGAATAGGTTACACAAGATGATAATTTCCTTATTAGGGCAAACAGCTCTTTTATGCAGGGCAGGGCCGTGCAAAGACCACTAAAGGGGCAGGTGCTCAAAAAAAAAAAGGGCACATCTTATCGCATTTTAGGACAGAATATTAACAAAGTCACATAGCTTTCAGAGTTTAATGAACAATGATAAATTACAAAATTGTGAGACATACAATCAAAGCTAAGGGAAATCTCTACATAGAACATAGAACTATGCATATGTAAAATATTTTATTAGTAATTTCTTTCTGCAGGTCTATTTTCTTATAGGAAAGTATTACAATATTCAAACTTGCAATTTAGCCAAAGATGTAAATCAGAGCTGGACCACCAGACATATTTTGTCTTTACAGAATTAAACTGTTAAAAATGCATACAAGGGCACAATGCAACCTTTTAGTGTACTGTAATCTATAAAAAAGAATGTCTGCCTGGTTTGCTGTACTGACAGTGGAGATGGAGACGGTATATTCAGAAAAGCAGAGCTGCTGCATCAAACTTTAACGTGGAACTGCAGAAAAAAAAGAACAAAAGCAAACATTTTATTAATGCATGTCACCATGAGAAAAGCCTACTCTGTTTGTGTCTTAGTGTATTTTGTAAGTACCTATATACATTTTCTTCAATCTTTCCTCTTCGTTTTTTCTTGTCAGTTTCTCTTTTCTTTTTTTCCTCATTGTCTCATCTTTTCTGTGTTGAGTGAAGGTCAATGTCTTATTTATTTCAGTCTCATGCCTTTCTTTTTCCCCCAAACTAAATCCAAGATTATGATCCAAAAACCTATTTTCCGTCATGTTGATTTTACTGTTTAAAAACAAATTTCCAACTTTTAAGCATTTTTGCTATTTTTGTTCTCTTTTGTTCACAGCAGCAGTTTTCTGTTAGCCATGTCTTTAAAAATGTTAATAACCTCACTGTGAATGATTGGCACATCCTTCTCGATTGCCAACAAGAAGGTCTGACAACCGATCCTCCTTGCATAAGCTGCGCAGTTTTGTTTTCACCAGCTTCATACATTATATCTATCATATATCTATCATGGTAGTTCTGGATGAGTTCTCCTTCAAGATACATTTACCTAACGCTAGAATAAATGAAATGTACATCATGCAGCAAAGGAAATTAGAAAATCAGACATATATCCATTATGGAGATGATAGGTTTTTGACGGGCGATGTGCCCCTATTGCATAAGTAATACTGAAGAATGTCCTACTATCATTAACGACACAGGGAAGCTTTTTAGTTATCTTGCTTTGCTAGCAAAGTCATTAGCTAGCAGCTAGCTCATAGCACAAGAACAACAGCCTAATGTCTGTATGATAAAAATACTGAATCGATAGATAAGAACAGCTTTTCCTCACCTGGCTGTCTCCTCCCGCTCAGTAGTTCTTCAGAGAAAGAACTACTTTCCTCCGTTTAAACCGCTACTCTTTGCTAAAGTAGAGAAATTATACAACGTTCAAAGTTTTCCGTTGTCTGACAAGTAGCAAGCCAGTATTTTCACCAAAAATTATGTTTTTTAATTCACAAAAAAAACTGTTCTGTAATCATTACAGAACAGTTTTTTGTGAATTAAAAAACATAATTTTCAATGTAAAAGACTAAAAGCACAGAGTAAACAGTGTTTTAGATCAAACAATACTGCATCATCCATGGGACTCATTTGGTTTCACTTACATGTCTATTCAGGTTGACATTGGAGAGGCGGTGCAGACTGAAGACATAGCCATCCGTCCGATCATGGTTGATCTTGCTTAGGGCCAAATGAGCAGCGGCCACAGTGTAATGTGGAATGTTCGCTACCTTTAGCTCCGCAGTTAGCCGCCTTATCTGACTGAGAGGCAAGTGCGTCGTCACCGGCAAAAGGTCAAAGGTAACAATGTGACCGGAGGGCTTATTGTTTTGTTTTTCTTGCCAAAAAAAAAAAAAATTATAATAATTTCAGTACATGTGTCAAAAAAAAAAAAAAAAAAGGGGACCAAAAGGGCACATTGGGATCATGGAGCAAAAGGGGCAGGTGCTCAAGCCCCCTTAGCCCCCCCCCCTCTGCACGTGCCTGATGCAGGGCACCCTGGAATGAAGTTTTGACAGCTGAAGCTGTGTTTTTATCGCAGAGGCTGGATGTCTCTTGAGACCTCTCACTGCTGCTTCTGCTGCCATAGAGAAAAACTCGCACTATGCACAAGCATTTCCCACCGTGTAAGGACACTATAATCTCTATAATCTCTTAGCATCCCCCTTTTAAATGAATTACTGAATATTATAAATGTTATTTTATTACAATATATTATACAGTATTTGATTTAAAATGCTCTCTGGTTTTCAATTAGTCTAAAATGAATTTGAAATAAAAAATGTTTTGGCTCTGTCTTTCATTTGAAATAAAAAGCCAGTCTATAGTGCACACAGTCAAGCAGTCCTTCCCATCCTTCTCTGCCGTTCCATCCCTCCATCCGTTCCTCTGGGAGGAGTGAGTGAGTGAGTCATAGGCATAATGCTCCCTTCATTAGTCCACTGATAGTGATGCACGTAAACACAGAGAAGACATGGCTCAGTCACAATAACAACAACACAGAGAAGCAGGAAGGTTGTCCTCCATATTGTATGAATAAAGAATGTGGTTCTATTTATGTATTGTTTTTATCTTCCTTTTCCACTAGCATGCTGTTCAATCACTTTTTTCCTCCTCCTACTGCTTTGCTTGGCTCTCTCTTCCTGTCTGCTTATGACTCAGAAGTGCGGGAAAAAAAACTTTTATCTCTATGCTCTGCACACGCACTCTTGGGTTAGCCAGAGACATATTGGCGTTTACCCAAGGATGAGCAGGGCTGACGCTGGGCTTCTTCATAACTCCGGAGAGGTGGTGGGTGGTTCGTGGAGAAGAACTGAGAATAATTGCATTTCAGACTGAAAAAGGACTATAAAGCAAGGATGGAGCTGAGATGTGAAAATAAAGATATACAAGAGAATAAAAGTATATAATAGGTTTTATCATAGCCAGTCCAACCCTCTATCATTCAGTGGTAAAACTGGAACATGTTTTAATACCCACAATGTTCTTTTCTAGATGAGCTCAGTCTGAAAAGCAGTTTTCAGATATTTCTTAACTGCCAACTAAACACCTTCTAAAATGCTTCCTCCACAACTATGTGTATGACTATTTACCATGCAAATTCATAATGCTCACCATCAATATTAGTTGTTTTTAGGATGACAGCTCATACCACCATGGCCAGCTATGTGTTGTATACAAAGAGGTGTCAACAAACTTCTGAAAACTGTTTTCTGAAAATCAGGAAGCTTTGTCTGTGAACACAGGGCATGACATTTTCCTTCTATAAAAACCAAATCAAGAACATCAGCACAACTCTGAGGCACGTTGGTGGAGGAGTGATGATTTCTAATTGATCCTCAGAGCCACAAAGGGTTTCTGGAAGGAATAAAGCTAAGATTGAAATCTTTGGTACCGAAACTTTAAAAAGTTTAGATTTAGAGCAAGAGATAAATTGTTGATAAAATGTCTCAACAGAATAATATTTTCCAAGTTCGGAAACAAACCTAGAAATAGAAAACTCAGTGAGAAATTAAAGTCCTAACTTACATGTAACTCTCATTTAAGTGGTTATATATAAAGAGTCAAGGAATCTATGACAATCTGAGAGATGACTAAAGATAATTATAGATGTTGTCATCTTAAATTATTCCAGCTTAATGCGACGCCACTAGCACATAAAGAATTGGATCTATTTCTTTATGTAAATAAAGAAATAGACACTTGCTTTCATTTTTAATGCTTGTAAACCCCCAATGAGCTACTACCCTGGGCTGAACCATACTGTAATACTTTGTAAAGAAATACCTAAACCAATGCATTGTTAGTGCAATAACATTTTGTTTGTTTGATTATTTTTGCATATATCAAGACATTTTTAGAAGTTATCTATAACCGATTTGTTTTTGCACTGAAAATCAAGGTGCATTATTGTCATGCCATCAAATTGTTAACATGCAATCTACTAAAAATCCAAGCTGCACACATTTTCAACTACAAACAGTAAATTTTACGCTTTTTTTTTCACTTTCAGCTCTCCTGCTAATTTTGCTTTGTGTTTGTGTGTGGCCATATTTTTGTTACCTGTTAGGGATAATTTCCCATGCAGAAATGTTATGGGAACCAATGGTCCCTATGAGGAGAAGTTCTCTTCTTGGGGTGGAGGCTAAGCTTAGGGTTAGGCATGTTTTTGTAATGGTTAGGCTATTGAATTGTGTGGGAAATTAATGGAAATTCAGTGGAAAAAACCCATAAGGATAATGTGACACAACATGGGTGTGTGTGTGTCAGTAATGTGTCAGTCCGACCTTTGGCTGCACCATGCCAGGCACTGGTCTCTTCTTCACTCAGCATGGATTTGTCATGATGCAAAGGCCAAATTAGAGATGGTTAAGCGTGTGAGGTCTGGTAATGAGCTTGAGCTAAGAGATCTGGGGAGGGTGGGGAGAGGAGGCTGAGGGTGGCAAGGCACAGAGGAATAGGCAACTGATACGTCGGGGCGATGACTCACCGATGCCGGGTATTTATAGCATCAGTCAGGAGGAGAGAAGAGGAGGGAGGAAGAGAAAGGGAGGGTAGGCATGGGGGTGGAGAAGAGAGGGGTCACTGCTTTTTTGGAGGCAGTTTAACAACACAGACAAAGAGCAGAAGAGGGAGATGCCAAAGTGATAAAAGTGACAGTGAAAGAAAAGTGTTTGGAGGGACAAAGCAGGTGAGAAGTGAGTGAGTAAAGCAACTGATGGAGAAATGAGAGGATTAACTATGATGAAAATGAGGTGAGGACAAAAATAGAACATCTATTCAAAAATCTCCAATTAATTCAAATGATGTTTTTGCTCAGAGAAGAGACAGCATCCTGTAAATGTGCTGTGGTAAGTACAGGATGTTGGCTTTTGGCTGAAGGATGAAAAAAATCTGTCTCTGGTATATTAGCATCCATACATATTGACTCATTCAGAGTGAAGGGGGGGGGGGGGGGGGGGCACGCCTCTGTTCAGCCTCTCAATGAGAACACGCAGTCTGAGGAGGAGGAAAGAAAAAAGGTGTCACTCTCTAATGAGCTTAAAACTCATTGCTGTTGCCTAGACACTGTGCATTTTCAGAAACCTACAAGCAATTAGTTAGGCAAAAGGACTTCATTCAACTGTTTTTGCTGTAAATATATGCTTTATTAGTTGGTCCAAGGTTGTGCTGTTTTCTTTAGTCTTCACAGTATTGCTTATTTTTTATTTGTTTGTTTCTGGATCTTTAGGGTTTATATATTTCTCTGTCAGCTCTCTTCGTCGACTTCATCAATAAACACGCCCTGCCCTGGCTTCTGGTGACGTCAGCCAGTGCGTCAAGCTGCATCCCTCTACCATAGAGACTGATAGAAAAACATTCATATGTACGCATACACACATGTGCATCAGAACAAAGCATCACTTCAACCGGTGAGGGAAGATTCAGACGATTCACAAGAGTTGTTGATGAGGAAAATCGTAACATAACAAAAAAAAAGCTCCTGAAATGATTTGTGTCTGGGATGAACTTTTATCATCAGTATGATCTTATTCATATTACATGCTGCATTTATTCTGCTTGTTACTGGCTGGACAAATATAAATTACCTAAGCAAAAAAATGAAAAGAAAAAAAAACTAACATTTATTCCCATAGAAACAACCCAATAATACAAGATGCAAAAGCAGCGGCGAGTCTGGGCTTAGGAACTAATGGTTTAGCCGACTAATTGTTTTAAAACTCTTTCTGGCATGCTCTCCTTCAGAGGCAGGGGAATGTCATTACACTAATCTAACAAGGTTTCTTTATCATTATTTATCATAGAGATAAAATAAAAAGATAGAAATTTATTAAAATACATGTGTTTGTCATTTCATTATTTCATTCAATTATTTAACATTTTTCTTTGGTCCTTTTTACGTTTAAGATGCAGTGAAGGTAACTGGGTCAAAACCCATGTGGAATTTACTGAGCTTCTGCTACATATCTTCTATATACATACAAGTTTTCCTAAAACTATGTTTAAAGCTCTGCTTCTTCTCAAATACCTCCAAAACCTTATTTAAATTCCAATGACAATGAGAAATAAATAAAAGGAAATACTTTTGGCTTCTTAAGCTAAGTGAATGTATAGCTCTGAGGTAAAGCAGAAGTATGCAAGTAAAAAACTGAGAAAGTGAAAAAAGATGCCAGTTTTTACAGCAATCGACAGATTGTCAAATAATGCTTTAGAAACGTAATTCAGACACTCAGAGAAAAACTAAAACATGTCATGATGGGTGCACGGAGAGTGACCCAAATATGCAGAACACCACTAGACGGACACAGGAGTAAAAGTTTAACAAGTTTATTTTGCACAACCACACTGATATGATTGGTTCAGGTTCGGGCCTGGAAACTGGTTCACCGGAGTCTGCATGAGAGACAGTTCAATTAGCGTTGCACCTTGGAGTTTGATTCTTTGATAGTTACTGATTGTACCTTGAGGGTTCTTGCAGACAGCTTTGAGAGGGCTACTGTTGGATCTGGAGAGGAGTTGATCAGCAGAGTCCGCAAGCTGCTTCAGCGTCTTACTTCTATTACTGAGCAGACCTTGGCTTTGGGTTTTCCAGCTCTTAGTCCTGAGCTGCATGGAAGTTCACTGTGGTTCTTCAGGTTTGGCTCTGAGGGTAGGCTCGGCAGGTTAGCTCTTCCTGAGCTCCACAGGGGAGAAACTGGTTTCCTGGAAGACAGAGACAAGGGTTAGAATCCAGGCTGGATTCAAAAGTCACAAAGATACTCAGAGAGTCTAGGCTTAGGCGCTGACCAACTGGATCAACACTGCGGCGTTGAGGCAAGGTCTGAAGACAGCTTAAGTAGTGGATCCTCTGATGATCTGATGGGCTGCAGCTGTGCAGAAGGCTCACTCAGGAGGATCCACGGCGGACTCTGCTGGAGAAAGGTGGAATTTCTCCAGCTCCCAACAGTACCCCCCCCTCAACGACCGCCCCTTGGCGGTCCGGAAGAGGTCGAAGGGCAGGAACGCTCGTATTCCTCGATCAAGGCAGGATCGAGAATGTACGAGCCGGGAACCCACTGGCGATCCTCCGGTCCGTAGCCCTCCCAGTCGACGAGGTACTGCCAACCGCGACCTCGTCGACGGGAGTCCACGATGCGACGGACAGTGAAGGCGGGATGACCGTCAACTTTCAGGGCGGGTGGTGGGGAGTCGGAAGGTGGGCACAGAGAACTCGAGATGACAGGCTTCACTTGGGAGACATGGAAGGTTGGATGGATGCGGAGAGACTGAGGCAGTTGAAGACGGACGGCAGATGGATTGATGACCCGGGAAATCTTGTATGGACCTATGAACTTGGGTGACAGTTTTCGAGACATTCCCTTGAGGGGAATGTCTCGAGTGGACAGCCATACCTCTTGGCCTTCTGAGTACTCGGGGGCGGGACGTCTCCTGGAATCCGCGAAGCGTTTGGTAGTCTCTGATGATCGGTTGAGGTTCTCTCGTCTGCGGGAAAAAGTGGAGGTTGGTAACCGAGACTGACCTGAAAGGGTGATTGTCCGGTGGAAGCAGATTTGAGGGAGTTGTTTGCATATTCGATCCAGGTTAGATATTGGCTCCAGTCGATGGGATTGTTGGAGGTGAGGCAACGAAGGGTCGATTCCAGCTGCTGGTTCATCCTCTCTGTTTGTCCGTTGGACTGAGGATGATAGCCGGATGTCAGAGAGGATTTACAGCTGAGTGCGGAACAGAATGCTTTCCAAACTTGGGATATGAACTGGGGGCCCCGATCCGAAAGGATCTCCTGGGGAATGCCATGTAAGCGGAAGACGTGTTTCACTAAGAGTTGGGCTGTCTGGAAGGCCGTGGGAAGTTTCCTTAGAGGGATGAGATGACAGGATTTCGAAAAATGGTCAACAATGGTGAAGATTGTGGACATACCTTGAGAAACAGGGAGGCTGGTGACGAAGTCAATTGCTATATGGGACCATGGACGCGAGGGAACCGGAAATGGCTGTAGCAGGCCAGAAGGAGGCTGATGTGTGGCTTTATTTCTGGCACATGTGGAGCAAGCCAACACATACTCCTTGACGTCTCTGTGAAGGGTTGGCCACCAGAAGCGTCTTGAAATCAAGGCGACGGTTCTACTGACCCCCGGATGGGCGGAAAACTTGGCAGCATGCATCCATTGGATGAGACGGGATCTGACAGAAGATGGCACATAGGTTCGGTTAGCTGGACCGTTACCTGGATCGGGTTCTGTAGCCAGGGCGGAGTTGATTAGGTCAGTGATTTCCCAGGTAACCACTCCTACTGTACAGGAAGCAGGAAGGACTGGTTCAGGCGTCTCAGGTTGATCGACGGAGTAAAGACGAGAGAGAGAATCGGGTTTGACATTCTTGGATCCGGGTCTGTAGGAGATAATGAGATTGAACCGTGAGAAGAAAATGGACCACCTGGATTGACGGGGATTGGCTTGTTTGGCTGACTGGATGTAAGCCAGGTTCTTGTGATCCGTCCATACTAGAACCGGGTGCTCAGCTCCCTCCAGCCAATGTCTCCATTCTTCCAGCGCCAATTTGATGGCCAACAGCCCACGGTCTCCCACATCGTAGTTCTGCTCTGCGGATGAAAGTCTACGAGAGAAAAAGGCACATGGATGGATCTTTTGATCAGTGTCAAGTCTCTGAGATAGGACTGCTCCAACACCAGAATCTGAAGCGTCCACTTCGAGGATAAATTGTTTAGATGGGTCAGGCTGTATTAACACTGGTGCTCTGGAAAATAAAGACTTAAATTTCTCAAATGCAGTTTGTGCCTCAGGTGTCCATTGAAATGTGCGTTTGACAGAGGTCAGAGAGGTTAAGGGAAGAGCTGTCTGGCTATAGTTCCTGATGAACCGACAATAAAAGTTTGCAAAGCCCAGGAATCTCTGTAGCTGTTTGCGGTTCTCTGGAACTGGCCATTCTAACACAGCTTTTATTTTGTCCTCAGATGGTTTAACCTGGCCGCCCTCGAGCACAAACCCCAAAAAGGAGACTGAAGACTGATGAAAATCGCACTTCTCTGCTTTTACGAACAGCTTGTTCTCCAGTAGTCTCTGTAACACAAGGCGGACGTGTCTTTTATGTTCAGAAAGGTTCTTCAAGTAAATGAGTATGTCGTCAATATAGACGAACACGAACACATTTAAAAAGTCTCTGAGAACATCGTTCACGAGGGCTTGAAAACAGGCTGGGGCGTTAGTTAAACCAAAAGGCATAACTAAGTATTCGAATTGACCCAAGGGGGTTTTGAAGGCTGTTTTCCACTCATCTCCATCTCGGATCCTAAGAAGATGATATGCATTCCTCAAATCCAGTTTAGTGAAAACAGTTGCCCCTTGAACAGGTTCGAATGCTGAGGCAAGTAGAGGAAGTGGGTACTTATTTTTGATTGTAATTTGGTTCAAACCTCTGTAATCGATACATGGTCTCAGGGAACCGTCCTTCTTGCCAACAAAGAAGAACCCAGCGCCCAACGGAGAGGAAGATGGGCGAATTATTCCAGCAGCTAGGGACTTGTTAATGTACTTCTCCATGGTTTCTCGTTCAGGTTTGGAAATGTTATATAATCTGCTGCTAGGTAGCGGTGCTCCAGGTAATAGCTCAATAGCACAGTCATATGGTCTGTGTGGAGGTAGGGACGTAGCACTGACCTTACTGAAGACAGGAGCCAAGTCATGGTACTCGGAAGGAACAGAAGAAAGGTCAGGAGAGTCCATCTCCCCCCCACCTCTAGGAGACCCCACCAAGGGGGCAGCCGAACGGAGGCATGTCTCATGGCATGAAGTAGACCATGACTCCAGGTGACGATCAGTCCAGTTAATATGTGGATTATGTTTCTCCAACAATTCGAAACCAAGCACTAGGGGAGAGCATGCGGAGGGAAAAACAAAAAATGTTATTGTCTCTCGGTGGTTACCTGAAAGAAGTAGCTTGAGGGGTTGAGTTTGATGGGTAACTTGGTGGAGTCTTTTCCCATCAATGGCAGATACACAAAGAGGTTGGGTCAGAGGAATAGTTTCTATCTGTAGTTGTTGGACGAGGTTTGAATCAATTAAGTTTCGTTCAAAGCCTGAATCGATGAATGCAGAGAAAGAGAGGCTTTGATTAGCACAAAACAAAGTGGCAGGTAGCATCAGTCGAGGAGATTTCTTAGAGTCAGTTTGGCCCGCCAGACTCCTCAGATCCTCTGGCGGGCCCAGGCTTTTGATTTAGCCGGGCAGGAAGCGATGAAATGTCCACTCTCACCACAGTAGATGCATAATTTACTCAAAAATCGTCTTTGTCTTTCCTCTGGGGTGAGCCTGGTGTGTCCCACCTGCATGGGTTCGACATCTCTTTCACCAGAATGAGAAGCCTGAATAGGCAGAGGGAGAGACTGGGTCTTAGGTCTCTGTATGGACAATTGTTCTGTGGGGGAAGAACAAACAGTCACGTTATGTGAGGCAGAGGAAAGTGTTCCCTGACTTCTTGATTTGGAACTGTTTCTAGCACGGATTCTATTATCCAATCTGATCGTCAAACGAATTAATTCCTCGAGGGTAGCTGGTTCGTCGAGAGTTGCGAGCTCATCCTTAATGTGCTCATTT
Source organism: Cyprinodon tularosa (assembly GCF_016077235.1). NCBI lineage: Eukaryota > Metazoa > Chordata > Actinopteri > Cyprinodontiformes > Cyprinodontidae > Cyprinodon > Cyprinodon tularosa. The sequence continues at coordinate 94,987 of NW_024037797.1, forward strand.
AATGCCATAAAATAGGCTCCCTTCAGAGCGCTTTGGTTCCATCCGGAAGCTGCCGCTTTAACCCGGAAGTTGATGGAGAATTCTGCAACAGAAGAATTTCCCTGTTTTAGGTTGAAAAGAGCTCGAGAGTCAATAGTCTGATCTGTTTCCTGATTGAATACTTGGGTGAATTCAGAAATGAAATCAGAATAATAGCAATTGAGACTTTCATCGGAGGCAAATCTTGCCTGAGCTCACTCCAAGGCTCTTCCTGTTAACTGAGAAAGAATGAAAGTTGTCTTTTTATAATCCGAGGAAAAACTGCCTGGAGAGTTCTGAAAAATTAAACGACATTGAAACAAAAATCCTTTGCAGTCTTTCATATTACCAGAAAATCTCTCTGGAAGACTTTGGCGGAACTCGGATGACGTCACAGCTGGTGATCTCGGAGGGGGAACCGGACCCGGAAATGGTTGTGGAGCCGGTGCGGCATTAGCGCCGTTCATGTAGTTAGCATAGCTTTGGATAACTTGATTTTGCCTTTCAATGTGAGTATTTAACTCACGTAGAGCCAAGGCGTGTCCATGGAGTTGGGCCGCCTGTTCCTCCAATCGACGGGTGAGGTGATCTGCTGGGCCTTGAGTTTGGCCGCAGTGTTCTGTCATGATGGGTGCACGGAGAGTGACCCAAATATGCAGAACACCACTAGACGGACACAGGAGTAAAAGTTTAACAAGTTTATTTTGCACAACCACACTGATATGATTGGTTCAGGTTCGGGCCTGGAAACTGGTTCACCGGAGTCTGCGTGAGAGACAGTTCAATTAGCGTTGCACCTTGGAGTTTGATTCTTTGATAGTTACTGATTGTACCTTGAGGGTTCTTGCAGACAGCTTTGAGAGGGCTACTGTTGGATCTGGAGAGGAGTTGATCAGCAGAGTCCGCAAGCTGCTTCAGCGTCTTACTTCTATTACTGAGCAGACCTTGGCTTTGGGTTTTCCAGCTCTTAGTCCTGAGCTGCATGGAAGTTCACTGTGGTTCTTCAGGTTTGGCTCTGAGGGTAGGCTCGGCAGGTTAGCTCTTCCTGAGCTCCACAGGGGAGAAACTGGTTTCCTGGAAGACAGAGACAAGGGTTAAAATCCAGGCTGGATTCAAAAGTCACAAAGATACTCAGAGAGTCTAGGCTTAGGCGCTGACCAACTGGATCAACACTGCGGCGTTGAGGCAAGGTCTGAAGACAACTTAAGTAGTGGATCCTCTGATGATCTGATGGGCTGCAGCTGTGCAGAAGGCTCACTCAGGAGGATCCATGGCGGACTCTGCTGGAGAAAGGTGGAATTTCTCCAGCTCCCAACAAAACAAAAGAAAATCCTGGGATACAAACAAATAAACATTGCATTCAGGGGAAGGTATTGAGGCAGTGACTTTAAGTTCACATCAACGTAAAGATAACCACAGTTTGTTTATAGTTGGCTGGAAATTCTAACAAATTAAATAAAAATTTTGGAAAGTGCGGCATGAATGTGCATTCTAACCTCATGTATATAGTTTAAAGGACTACCTTTCACTATGGTTGCAGCTACAAGTCATGTATGTATGGTTCTGTCAGTTTTGTCCATAAAGAGAGTTCAATCTTTTGCCCAATTTCTTTTCAAATGGAGTGCATCGCTGAGTCTCAAGTCTTGCCACATATTCATTTATTATAATTTTTTTTAAGGACCTTGACAGAGCCCCTTTAAGGCATAAATACACTTTGATTTAAAGAAACCCACTGTAAATAATTTGTTGTTACACCCAGTCTAATTTTTTTGGCATCTAACAAGGTTTCCTCCTAATTCATTTAATTTATATGGCATCAGTTCACCATACTTGTCATCTTAAGGCACTCTACAGAAAGTTTAATCATATCATACAGACAGATTGTTCAAAGCTTCTCGAAGAAAACTCAGCTGATTACATTAAGTCATTAACTTTACAGAACTCACTCATCTAGAAGAGCATTTAGCAACACAGTAGCCTGCATTGCATTGCATAATCTATCACGGCGAGCATTAATACAGCAACAGTGAAGAACAGAACCACTTATAAACAGAAAGACACCAGACCCAGTGTGAACGGTCTGCTAGGGGTTTAAGAAGAAAAAAGCATACACATGAAAATAACATAGAACCACTGTTCTATAAGTGTTTTTCTATGTTAGGTCGTCGTAATCTAGCTCCATAGGTGGCTCTGTCTAGGAATCAAACAGCCGGAAAGAAAAGGGAGCACATACAATTAGTCACAGTAAAAGCTGAGCCCACAGCTATGACTAGGAGTGAAACAGAATTAAACACAGAGAAACAGGCCCATCTCTGTCATCTGTAGTTGAAACTGATGTATAATGGGAGCAGTCCAGCTGATGCCTCCCTCCAGGATGGTGTCACAGCTAAACAGAGTGTCAGGCACGATGTAGCAACAATGCTCAGCCTTGCAGTAATAAATTCATGGACTAGGAAAAACAGTAGGAGAATTATCAATACTCTTTTCAACCTTCACCAGAACCCTGGCTGCAGAATTTTGATCAGCTGAAGGCTTTTTACTGCGTAGTTTGGCCTCCATGATAGTGAAGAATTACAATAATTCAGCCTTGAAAACACGTAACCCTGCCCATCTTCTTATAAATTAGTCAGAATATCTGTGCCCCCGAATCAGACAATTCTCTTCCACATTCACTGCGTCCACTATAAGGCCTGGGAATTTTTCAAAAACTAGACCAACCAAAATATGTGCCTATGGCAAGTAAGATTTAAAGAGAAGCTAATTGAAACACTAAATGGACTATTGTTACTGGATATCTTTGACTCAAGATGCTGACAATATTAACCAGGTAAAATAATGATTCCAGGAAAATGCTTTTTGTTTTACTTCAAAATTGCATAATTTTACACACCCAAATATAACAGTGAAAACTGTGAACAGTTATCGAGGGAATAGATGTTGTGGGCAAAACAGTAGATAAGAAGAATCCAGTCCCACGCATGTCCAAAAGCTGTCGCCTCTCAAGAAGCAGAGAAAATGGGAAGTGCTATAATAACAGCATGGTAGAAATCCTGCACACCATCCAATGTGTAATTACTTTTTGAATCAACACCAGGTGAGATCAAGTATCCAAAAACTTGACACAATTCCTGGAGGTTGCAAACACAGGATGGGAAACATCTGGCAAAATACTTGTGTGAAATCAGTCCCAGTCCTTCACTGACTAAACAAGATGTTTATAATTAGTTTCACAGCTCCTGGATCTACAGAGCAGCAGAATAAATGTACCTTTGAATATTATTAAAAAACAATATTGTGGTTTGATTATTCTAAACATCAGAGGAGAGAAGCTGATTACTCATAATAAAAAGTAATAAATGCTCAGCAACTGAGTCTGCTGACTGAATCTCTTTAAGAGATATTTAATCCATCATGCTGAAATCCGGCTGCATTCTTACATGGACAATGTCAGCATTGTTATTCCCTCTACCGTGTGCATCTGAGAGAGGAGATTTTCTTTCTATCTACTCCATTGTGCTAATGGCTCAAGTAACACAACAGTGTTTCTAATCACTTCCATCTTAACACCTGAAGCACTTGCCTCCTGCAGACATGGACCATGCATCCACTGCTTTAATTGGAACACTGAGAGGGAGGGGCTGGATGGTTACAACCTGGTTAAAGAAAGAAAAAAAAGAATGAACGCAAGCCCTGGGGAGAGTGGCTGGTTTAAAAAAAAGTGAAGGCTCTAATGAAGGAGACAAGGACACCAACCTGTAGGAAGGAGATGAAGCTGGAGGCAGATGAAAAGCTCTGAGACAGCGTCACCATGGAGACATTGGCTGGAAGGAAGCCTTGACAACGGGTGTGCCAAGCTTCATGCTCTCTCGGGTCGAAGAGGAGGTGAGAGGGGTGGGTGGCCATTTTTACCATGTTTTATATAGTGATTTACTCTTTTTTTTTTGTCTTTTCATTACAATGTTATTATATTTGCATCCACAATGTTCAAGGTGAAATGTTGTGATGGAAAACTGAAGTGTGTTCAACTCCTCAACTACAGCTTCTGTGTGACTCATTGGTCCTTCAACTGATTTTGAAGCTTTAAAGCCACACAGAGGAACAAATGGCTCAGTTTTATGAGTGTTTGGATTTTATAAGCGTCTGGTTTGACGCATGTCTTGAGATTATTTTCTACCCCATAAAAAAAGATTGACAATTTAAGTAAACAGAGCAGTAGCCTATTCTTTTTAGGCTCCAGCCGGATATTGTTTGGTATATTGAGCAGTGGTTTAAGTAGATCTACAATTATATGAACATGATGTAAGAAAGGAAAAAAATTCAGATAAATGTAACAATCTTGATAGATTTAAGTAATTTTGGCAATTAAAATACTTAAAATTTTCTTTTAAATCGACATGTAAAATGCATTCTTAAAAAAAAAATGTTTAATGTTAGGAAAAATGTTCTCACATTCTCATTATTTCCATTTTATGATACAAAATTCTGATGTTAAACTGCAAAACCAATCTAGAAATATGCCACCATTTCTGAAATTAAGTCTATTTACCCTTACCGGTAATTTGAGTAGGTAAATAATGATTTGCCAATGGAATTAGTATTTTTTTACTCTTAAAATAAGATAAATACATAATATGTACTTAAAATAAGACAATGCAACTGTCTTTTTTTCTTATTTTAGATGTAAACTGTCTTGTTCCGTTGGCAAAGTGTCACTTACCTTCTCAATTCAAGAACTAACGCACTTGTTTTAAGAAAAAATAAACTTATCTAGATTTGGATTATTTTCCAATGTAGCATATCATATATTTTTTAAAGTTTGCTGTGTTTAAACCTCGGGCACTCGATGTTTTTGTTTGTCAAAGTGCAAGTGGAAACCATGATGAGATCAAGATAGGTATGTGAAGTCTTTGGAAAGAAAATTTTGGCAACTTTTTGAAACTAGCCATTCAACTATAAAAAGAAAAAAACATGAATAAATAATCTTCCTAGGAGGAGATCTAAAACAATGGCCAAAACATACCATGAGTAGACTGCATGATGCTAAACATAGTCGCCAGAAAATCTGAAATGCTATTATGAGATCTACACAATAGTATTTAGACTTTTTCAAGCATTGATATGAAAGTCTGTACCTCTACATTCAGAAAGATACGACACAAGTTTAGTTCTCGAGGCGGGTGCACACAGGAAACATTTGCATTAAAACAAGTAAACAAAGAGAAAGTTGAATTTATGAGAAAAAAGGAAGACCTGGACTTCTGGCATCATGTTCTTCGAAAAGTTTAGCCTAAAATTGAATAATTTGGACACCAGAACCGATGACAAGTAACGCAGAAACCAAATGCAGTGTTTTAGTAAAATAAACTCATCAATAAAGCTCAGAGATCGATGTGTCTGTAATCAGAATGTTTTGCTGCAGAAGGACCTGGTTATAGAATCCACCATGAATTATACTGCGTATCGGAGTACTTGATAAAATAGTACATATCTAGAAAAAAGGAAAGCTGGAGAACTAGAATCAGCCACATGACAAGGACCCAAAACATACCAGTAAATCCATCAATGTCTGTCTGGAAAGTCCTGGGTCACAAATCCCAGATACTAATCTTTTTTAAATGTGGATTGATTTGAATCAGGTTGTACGCACAAGAAAATCCTTTAAACATATAGTTAAAATATTTATTTAGTTTACTAGAGGTACCCATATATGTAGAGGCTGTAGCATATATTTTTGTCATTTAGTTTCAGCATGAAAACCAGAGCATCAAAGTGAGGTGATGAAAGACACAAAATCAATAAGGGAGTGAGTGAACACCTTATTTAATTAGTCCCATTTTTATATAAAGAGGGAGAAAGACACAAAGACAGGGACTGAGACAAAAAGGATTCATTAGCACCAATTACTGAAAATCTTTTTTGGTCTTTTCATGAGCGAAGTGAGTGGTCTGCAACGATGCCCACAGACAGCCCATCTCAGGCTCCAGAGAGTGTTTCAAAGACTCATAAAGCGAATCTTCCACCACCAGGAGCCTACCAACATGTGATTTCAGAGAAATCTTTTCTCTATGGGGGGAGCGTATCAAATAAACACACCAATCTGAATAGTGTCTAACAGCATCAGCAGATGTATAACAGCTTGCCAACTCTCATGACTGATCAGAAGCCCAAGTAACGGCAGAAGTCGAGAAAAAAAAAAGAAAAAAAAATATGCATACTCCAATAACAACATGGGAAATTACTGTTATTTGGAGTTTTAAAACAATCACATATGCACACCCTAATTCAATCTCCTTGTGTGTTATTACACTCTGTACGCTGTTAGCTGTAAATGGAGAACCCAGCTAATGACAGGCTCCAGCTGATGGAATATTCCACTCTTTTATTGTTGTCACAGCTTCCAATGTGTGGAAAACATCAATCACAGTCACTCCAAGACATCTTCATTAGTCACTGTCCTGATCTGTAAATGAGCTGTAAGCTATTTGCATTCAGTGTCTGTGTGTAGGAGAGACCTTCTTGTTCAGTAATATTGATGAGAGACAATGACAATAATCTTTTTCTTAATAAACCCACCAGAATGTCTTGTTAATGATCAGTTACAGGCCTTAGCTGACTGTGATTACTGAGTGTTGTATGAAGGTTGTTTCTGAGTGGAGATGGAGAAAATCCCATTATTAATCGGAGGGAGGAGTAGTAAATGGCTAATAAATAAACACCACACCTGTCATTATCTGTTTTTTCTCTACCAATTACTTGATAACTCGCCAATAAAGACTCTCCCACAGTGTAACAAAAAGCACTGGTGAGATAGATTATTGTGCCTCTGAATGTCAGGAAGCTCTTTCTATAGGTCTTCAGCCCAAGAGGGCAGACAGGTAAAAGCAATTTCAATTAAAAAAAAGCTCCTCCAGCATTGTTGACATAACCTTAGTTAAAATGTCACGCTTTGTGTTTGCCCCTGAGGAGGAAGTGGAAGAAAGAACTTTTTGCTTTTACTTGGAAAAGGAAAAGACAGAAAGGATTGTGAAACTAGACAGTATTGCTTAAATGGTGGAGTACATGTGTGCATGTATAGTATTGTATAGTATTGGAGTAAACTGATAGTGTGAATCAGTTTAGAACCTTCAGTATTTAGATCTGGAGTTTCTTTACCTTATTTTTCTAGGCTTCTAGGAGGGATAATGGTATGTTTTATTTGTACTCTGAATCTGGATCAAATCAAATCCATTTATTTATATGCCGCTAATCTACAACAAGTCATCTCAAGAAGTTTACAGTATGTTCAATAGTGTAAACTTCCTTAGATCAAATTATACAGATTGGTTAAAAGGTTCAGGGAATCTAAGGGAAACCCAGTAGATTGCATGAAGTCGTTAACTTACAGAATTCACTTCTCCAGACGAACATAGAGTTAGAGTGGACAGGGAAATACACAAACACCTTCTGAATTTGGAATTAAAGTTTTGAAAGTTGAAGTTCTTATGCCTCATTTGCTTTGCCTGATTAGTCACATGTTGGATCTGGAATTGACATCATCCTTGAGTTGGCTGCAAAATATCTGTTTGTAAAAATGTTTTTTAGTGTTCAATTGAATAAAATAGAGATATATAATGTTAACAGCTGTATTTTTACAGCTTTCAACAACAAACAAAGCACACTGGTTTTCTGCCTGGCAACTGGTGATGTGTTTCATTTGGACTTAGCTCTACAATTAAATGTTCTTTGATGGAATTGCAAAAACTACAGCCCCTGTTATCTGATTTCTGACAAAAAGCTGCTGCCTCACATACCAAATAGTTAAAGTTGCAGGTATAAATAAACTACTAATTAGGCCACTTAATGGCTTGAATCCCATTAAGACTAGAAACATCATCAACTTTACTTCCTAAACTTTTTTTTTATCTATTTTAAATAGAATCCCATTGCTTCAATGATTAAATGTTTTTTGCCAAGCATTGATTACATTTTGGTATCATTGGATCATAAAATCTCAAAATTAGAATTATTCATATCTAGAACTGCAGATTGAGACATTTTGAATCCACATAAATGAAAATTAAGAAAAGGCAGCTGATGATAAAACACATCTCATAGTGGTGTCAGAGGTTTAGTCTTAACGCCTTTGTGGGGAAATACATAGCAGGTTTTAAAGCTGCTACTCACATGTTAATGTACAGCTTCAATTTATGTGTCTTAACCGTTAGAATGCATCAAAGTGAAATACATTGTTAGCGTATAGCATTATAAATATCAGCACCACAATAAATAGCAATCCCATTGGCTTTCTATCTTGCAATCAACAATCCATTCAGGAATGACGTCAGCCACTTCCGAGGAAATGCAAATGCACTGCAAATCAAAACATTATGAAAAAATAATCTTTAATTGCAAAAGGAAGTTCGATTAAGAAATCAAGCACAATGTTTTACTTGTCAACCCAAACTTTTATTTTTATTTTTTTGTAGTGTTATTGTTGTTATTATTGTAAACCCCTTTAGTGTTGCACTACAATATTGTGTTGGCAACTGAATCTACAGACAGCGAGGATGGTAATGCTTTGTTTTAGTCATCTTCACAGATATTGACTAGAATATATGAAACCAAAGAGATGTTGATTATAGCTTCTGATCTCTCCATAAGCCATGTCACCGCCCATCCCTGACCTTTATTTGGCAGCTGGCATGCTGTGGCCCCTTTATCTTGCAGACCTGCGGAATGTCGGGTTTTTGCCCCCCAGCAGACAGGAGGGTGTTTATCACCATCAGCGCAGAGAGGAGGGGGATGAAGGGCTGCTGAACTGCGACAGCAGCTCAGCGGTGCTTGAGCATGTGAGTCATCGTTGGAGAAGTTAACTCTTAAAATGCCTCGACGATAGCCTGAGATTCAAATTAAACTAAAATAAATGTTACCATAACAGTAAAACTAACCATGTAAAAATACTCTGTTCTAACAAAATGGTGATATAAGGAAATAATTCAATGTGAAAAACAGCAAGGATTCCAAACACAGTGTATGCAGAAAACAGCATATAATTCAGTTAAATAAGATTAATACTAAAGTTAAGATTAAAGTAAACATTCAATGACCACAGTTCTATTTCTAGTGAGTAAAAGCTGAATTTGTATGATTATAGTTTTTAAATACCACGAAGTTCAAATACTTACACAAATAGTATCCTTTTTAGAACAAGACAAAGCAATGCACTATACTCCTGATAATTAAATATATTTCCAATGAACTACAGCATCTACAGAAAGGCGCAGGGCTGCAAACAGCACACGGGCTCTATTTTTAATACAGCAGACTCGTTAGTATGCCATATCATAAACCTGAATCATTTATAAAGACTTTTTAGGAGCAGCTTTTACGTGTGTTGTTTGATGACGTGCTGGTCAGGTGGTGCCTCATATAACAGGAGGAGCTGTCCAAGTGCTGAAAACAGAAGCGAATCAGCACCGTTCCTGAGGAGATGCTATACACCCTCGCTGCTGTCTGAGCTTTATTACCAAAGGTAACAAAACTTTGTTTACGTGTTTCATCTTTTTTATGATTATATTTTATTTCTATTTAAACATACTTTCCGTAGATGTGACGCTCGATAGTTCTTTGTTTGCGCTTTTCCAGTCAGGTCAGTCAATAGATTAAAATTCATTAAAAATGACTGTTTAAAACACGTTTTTTTTTTCTCAGTCCTATATGCTTTTAAAACGTTTTAAAAGCGTTTTCGATTAGAATATATAGGGTAGTAACAGATGTAAACGTAATGCTGAGGTTGCCCGTAACAACGCAGGGAGTGACTCATCCAGTGATGGAAATGTAACGCACTCAGCATCACATTCAATTTGAGGAGAGAACCTCCCTGTGAATACAAACGCTTGATCAAAACACACCGGCTTTGTTTCTAATTACGCTTATTTTGTTTGGTAAAATACTGCATCCCTGACTATTTGACTCCTAAACCTGTTCTGAACTCGCTTTACAGGTAATAAATTTGCCTATAATGCTGCATTTCTACCACAAGTTGCCCACCGGCGGAGCCGTGGTGCTGCTCGCCTTCCTTCTTCATGGATACGCCGTGCAGGCGGCGTCCCTCCCCCGCCACTACAGGCTCCGGGGCGGTGAGAGCGAGGGCCAGCCGGGTGCCTTTTCCCCCAGCTCCGATATGATCAAAGCCCTGGAGTATATCGAGAACCTGAAGCAGAGAAACGGGGGCCGACCTGAGCCCGTGGATTACGATGAAGTAGAAAAATTCAAGATTCTGCTTCAGCTCGCCTCGCACCAGGATGAAGTTCCCGGGGACCGTCAGTCTAACCCTGGCATGCAGGGCCCGGACATATCCGCTGGACAGCTGATGAAGGCGATGCTGAAGACTCTCCAGGATCAAGCCGGGAAAGATCCTAGGAGCGACCGCCGAGCGCACAGACACCGCACCAAAGACACTGAAGCGCCAGAGAGCGCGCCGGCAGACTATGGTAATTTCCCCAGACCCCACAAGAAGTATCCGCTGATGTTTGAAGACGAGGAGAACACAGACGCAGCCAAGCGCGCAACAGAAGACCTAGACGAGCAGTACACCCCTCAGAGCCTGGCCAACCTGAGATCCATCTTCGATGAGCTGGGGAGGATGGTGGCAGTCCCCGGGCAGAAAAGAGGCGTTTTCGGGGATGACGATGATGAGGGAGAAGACGGGTTTAGCCAGGATGTAGCTGGAGGAGAGGAGTGGGTCCCCATGGAAGAGAGAGAGGAGACCGAGGAGATGGTGAACAGGAGCCACGAAGAGATGGACAGGACGCTGAACGAGAATGAGGAATCGGAGCAGGAGGAGATGCAGCGCAGAGCCAACCAAAACCAGGAGGATGCTGATGATGACACTAAACTGGTAGATTACTACCTGTTGAAGGTCCTGGAGATGAGCGATCAGACCCAGAAGAGGGATCAGACCGGCGATCAGAGGAAGAGGCTGATCCGCCCCTCCATCTTAGATCCCCGGACAGTGAAGGAGCTGCTGGAGCTTTCCCTCAAGCTCCACGTTCCTCCACAGGATCTAATCGACATGCTGCTCACAGAGGAGCTCAGGAAGCTCCACCGTGACCCGCAGACCTTAAACCGCTACACTGCCGGACAGACCCCCAAGATCAGGTACTTCAGCCGCAGGCTGCCGCTGAAGAGCAAGCCCGCCCCCGAGGACATGGACAGAGAGGACTTTCTGGACATCATCGGGGTGGAGACCATCAGCAACGAGTACCCAGTTGTGCAAAGACCAATGAAGACCCCCTCATCCTCAGACAGGGTCTCAGCGGCGTCCAGCCCTGTCGCGGTGCCGGTTAAAATCCCGCCACCCTCCGGACGCAGGGAGAACCTGTTCCTGTCGGAGCTCAACAAGATGCCGCTGAAGCGCCAGGCCGATGATGACGATGACGACGGAGACGTAGAAGACGAGGTGACCACCTACCTCGCGGCCAAGATTCTCACAGAATACCCGAACACCATCACCAAGCGGGACACCCAGGCGCAGCTGCAGGGACAGTTTCCCTACGAGCTGTACGAGCGAGCCATGAAGGACTACATGGAGCAAGCGGAGACCGAGGCACGGCCGGTGGCCAAGCGGGAAACGGAGGAGCCAACAGAGGAGGAGGAGGAGGCGGAGGTGCGCGGAAAGGAGGAGGAGGCCACGGCCCAAACCTCCGCTCCGGAAACCAACGAAAGAGAGGAGGAGGAAAAGCGCCGCGAGAAAAAAGCTGCCGGGATGTAAACCTGCAAGACCAGTTATTATGAATATTTAGTATTTCTACTGTCTCAGAAATAACGTTTGGTGGACGTGATCTAGTTTACACATTTTTATTATATGAATTTTAGCTGTTATTAATAATCACTCTAATGAAAATTATATATATATAAATATATAGCAACTAGAAGTAAAATATAATTTTATTAATGACTGTCCCTACTTGCTGCAAAGACATCCTAGAGATATTCTATTGACACCATAAACTTAAAGGTGCATCCAATGAGGTCAACATCTCATCAGGAAGATGTGAGCTCTCAGTAAGCCTAAAGAACAACTACAATCAGATCAGATTAAATAAACCTGTGTGATGTTAAGTTTGTTTACATTTATGGTGTTTGCAAATGCCCTCTACTTTAACCAACAGAGTAAAGGTATAAAAAAAAAGGCTTATTTTCATCTATGTAGAACTATTTAACATATGTGAATATATGTGTAAATTATTAGGTATGAATCTGAATGGGCCTTGAAAAAGTCATGGTTTACTCTAGAGTAATTACGGTCAGGGCTGAGGGCGCGTTTTGTGACTCTAGACATATTCAGGGTTAGATTTCATGTTATGGAGTAATTCTAAGTCTAAATATCAGACTGTCGCCTGCCTTCTAACCCTGTCATACTGCAAAGCTCTGTGTTGTTGGCCTAATAGTGGTTGTGCTACTTATGCTCATTTTTAAACCATTTTGTACATGTTCAACAACGTGTGATCGATCACAGATGAATAAAGCATCAGATGTATTATTTTTCTTCTTGGTGAGTTGTGTTGCCTTATTGATAAACAGACAAAAACAAACAAGAGTATTAAGAGATCACATGAAGAAAAACATTTTTTTATATCAAAATATACATTTTATTCATAAAATGTGCACTGTAAAAACGGACAAAAACAGCTGATCAACACACCAGCCAATAATCTTAAACATTGTAAGGATTATAGATTAAAAATAGCAAGAAATATGTGATAACTAGGTATTTAACAGTTGAGAAAAAATAATGTTGTGTAATTTGAAGATATAAGTATCAAGTTTTTAATAACAGTTTCTTTAGATGGTAACTGTCTTACAGTATGCATAACAAGTCATTTTAGTACCAATGAAAAACAAATGATTATAAAAAGAAAAAGGAAATAGAACCAAACCCCATCATCCTCTAATGCAATATCAATTAATTTCAATATAAATAACAGACACACTCCTGACCATTAAAAAGTTAAATTTAGAAGAAGAAAAATTAAAGCAAACTAATTTCTAGAAACTTCATGACCCATTTACAGTACATGCAGTCTGTGGAGTCCTCCACCATGTTAATATCTTCCTTTTCCTTGAGTTAAAATGCAGGTTTGCTCATGTATTCCTCCATAGTCTAAAAAAAAGCAAAACAAAAATGACAAGAGAATATCAGCCTTTTTTTTTTTAGAATAACAAACATACAAAATAATACATGTAATTAATATTCACAGGCACACACCCACACATCACCTGCATTATAGTGCCAACACACAGCAGGTTAACTAGCACAAGCAGAGCATCTAACCTGTCTGTCCATATTCAAGGTCATCCAAACAGCTCCACCTCATACCACTCACTGTGGTCATCCTGAAGTGATAATAGTCAAAATGAATATAGGGAGGTTCGACTGAACATAATCCAACTCTAGATCAGAAGTGTTAGTCAGCCCTACTCAAAAGTACAGGAGAACACACCCAGTTACGCTATAACCGTATCACACAGAGCCATGAGTGCAGAGAAAGGGGTGGGAGCGGGAAGCATTAGGCAAACACTAAAGTTCACTCCACATTCCAGCAAAATCTGCCCCTCGCTCGCAATGGTACAGGAAGAGGCAGATATGCCAAGTGGAAAGGAGGGGTAGGACAGAGAGTAGCACAAGCAGAAATCCATTAAACAGGAGGAACCTCTAACATCCACAAATCTGTAAGCTATGACGCAGGCAAAGACACATTAGGGACTAAGCTGCACCACGATTAATTGAACTCAATACCAAAAAACTAACTGCACTACATTCACTCAACTTATACTCTCAAGTAGAATTTAGAGGAAGTGTTGCTGAGAGAAATCACCCAATTTTGTATATTTGGATACCCCACAACCACAACTTAAAAAAAGCACACACTCAAACACACACACAACAACATTGGATGAATTTCTAAAAATGTTTATCTAATGCCTTAAAAACACTGAGGCATGCAACAGATGTTACATGCTCACATAGCATCAAAAATAAAAAAAGTTTTGGTATGAATGTGTTATTGTAGGGTGTGTGTCTGTGTGGGTTCTCATCCATCTTACCTCTTGTAACATGTCTGAGGATTCAATGGCGCGGTTCACAATCTGTTTAGACGTTTCCTGTATCTCTCCCCCCATTAAAAACTCATCCAGGATAAAATAGGCTTTCTCAAAGTTAAAGATAATGTCCAACTCGCACACCTAAAAGAGCAAATGATGCCGTTACTGTGGTTATCAAACCAGATAGCCTACTGTGCATAACACATGGAGTGATTCTGATAACTGATACAGTGTCAGCCACATTATTTTTTGCATCCACTTTCCTGAATTTTCAAGACACTCCCCTGCTCCAACAACAAAAAAAAACCTCATAAAACATATAGAATCACCTCTTCAGCAGGGAATCGGGTTCTGCTGAGGCTTAGCAATGATCCCCTATTTTAAATAAAATGTGAAAAGGATACATCTAGAACAGGGGTCTTTAACTTTAGTCGGAAGATGAATACGGTCCTTGTAACCTGGCATAAGCCAGATTGATACGTGTAGTTTTAGATATCAGGCTTCTTTCCTGTGGAACCAACTACCAGTTTTAGTCAGCAAGGTAGACATATTGTCTACTTTTAAGGCTAGACTAAAACTTTTCTTTTTGACAAAGCTTATAGTTAAAGTTGCTCATGTTGTCCTGAACTATTTCTACAGTTATGCTGCTATAGGCTTAGACTGCTGGAGGACATAGGGGCCCCTATTTCATCATTCTATCTCTATTCTCCCATTCTGAAGTATTTGTTAGTTCAACTTCTAACGCTATGCTATATCTGCCTTATCTCATCATAGTAGCTTCACTTGGTCTGTTCCTGCTTGGCTGTGACACCATCCTGGAGAGAAATATCAGTTGTGCTGCTGCCAACACCTCTGTGCTACCGTCAACACCTTTGTTTTTGATGTTGGAGCTTGACCTGTTTTCACTGTAGTTCTGTTTCCATTACTATGACTCACTGTATATGCTCCCTTTCATCCTCTGACATGGGAGCTGGCTCGGAGCTCATCTGCCTGACTATGTTTCCTAGATGGGGCCAACAGTGGAGCTGGCTGACAGTTACCTTTAGCATCTTTGCTTCTGTCTGCTTGAACCGCAGTCGACTCGGCACATGGCCGCTCACAATGAGCCTGGTTCTGCTGGAGGTTTCTTTCTGTTATACGAGAGTTTTCCTCTCCACTGTCACTACAAGCATGTTTGGTGTGAGAAATTGTTGTCGAGTCAATGGTTTTCTTTAGATAGAAAACTTTGAACCAATCTGACTCTGTCAAGTTCTTTTAGATGACATGTTGAGAATTGGCCCTATACAAATAAACGAAATTCAATAAAATAGTTAAATTTGAATTCTAAACGGTAACCACTTGGAAAGCCGTCTGTAGAAAGTATTCACATAATGGAGGGACATTCAGTAAAATCTTCGAGCTGATTCAATAAATTAGGTGGCACATGCCTCACCGCAGTAGTTGTGATGAATCACATTCTTGATTTGTTTCACAACTAGCGGAGTTAACCGATAAATAACACTCTTACCAAATTCAGTCAGGAGGAGAGTGCTAACATCATTCCCAACAATAATGGCAGAAATTATGTCCTTTTTTCAAAATGAAATAGAGGGTATTCCTGCTAAAATCGGAGCAGCCATCTTTGTTTAGATTCAGCCTTCCGCATCTGGTCGACGAGTTGTTATACACGTGACCACATTTCATTGATCCAAAACATTTCTGCATCGAGGCTAATGCGTCTGTTGGCTTCTGGAAAGCTGAATTTTCAAGAGAAAGTCAATTTTATAAAATCTCAACGATTCATCTTGCTTGCAAGGTACCTGTCCTACAGCTTTAAGAGGAATCCATGCCTTGATCCCATGCCGCTTCCAAATTTGATATCATGCTGAAGGGGTGAGAAATGATCAAATTTATGTAAGCCTTCAAGACATAGTGTGTTTAATGTCATGGTATGCAACACATGAGCCCCTCAAGGAACAGTTCTCTCCTCTCCCATTTTCACCTTCTACATCTCAAACAAAACAGAAAACTGCAATGTCTAGAAGTGATGATACAGCCATTGTAGACTATTTATCAGAGGAAAATGACTGAGATTACATCTGGTGTGAAGTTGCCAGTTATACATTAAACCATCAAAGAAAATGGTAACAGACCCCAACATCCCCAGTGAACAACCATGATTTGGACGTTGAGACTGTGGAGGAGCAAAAACCTGCAATGCTCCATGTACACTGACCCTGCATAAGAAGGGTCTCAGTGATCTCCGTCTGATGAGGACACTGTTACAGCTTATCAAACTGTGGTGGAATCTGTAGTCATTACGCTGTAGGCCTGTTTGATGTATGACACCAAGCTGGACAGAGAGAAACTGAACAGGTTGCTTAGGTAAAGTAACTCTGGCCTGGACCAGCCTCCGGAGCTAAGGGTGGTTGAGAATAGGATATGTAAAGCATAGCCGACATTCATTATAGACAACATCTTTCATCCCCCCCATGACACTAAGGGAGCTCTGAGAAGCTCCTTTAGCAACTGTGGCATCCACAGTGCAGCGCTGTTTCCAAAGGTCCTTCATTCCATCCACCTTCAGACTTAAACATCTGAAAGTAAACTAATCCTGTCTGGTAGTCACAATAAAAACATAAATGTGTAATACTTTTCACTGAATGTATATCAATGATCATACACCTATAAAACATGAGGAGTAAAGGTTTATTTTTAGCATTGTCCTCTCTGCAGACTCCAACCTTGTGAAATATTCTACTGGAAAAACAAATTAAGGAATGCTTTTAAATGTAGCTGACACTGTATATCCTCCTTAATGGAAACTTGGAAATGGAAAAATAAAAGTAGAGTGAAATACATTGCCAAAGTATTTGTCCAGCAGCTCGACATAGCGGTGAATAACCTCCAGGGCCAACAGCTCATTCTCTCCGTCATCTACGCCCAGACAGAAATACAAGCTTGCATACCTAATAAGAGAACAAAGAACATGTGCCGATGATGAGGCAAATATTGCACAATTTACTGTAACTATTTAAGGGATATGATGAAATGATCCATATTCATTAGTTTAAGCTACTTCAGCAGACATGTATGAGAATGACTCGCCTCTTGTAAACAATCTTCAGGTCTTTCCACTGAAGGAAGTTGCAGGTACGTGCTGGCCTCGCCAGGACCATGGTGGTCATCTCCCTTATAATCTTCTTCCTCTCACGTTCTGACATAGCTGTGAACCATTTCTGTAGACGCAGACGCCCTTGGCGACTGAAAAGCAGCAGGAAGCGCATCTAAAAACACAGACCCGATCAGCAGAAAAAAATTAGTTATGTCTGAATGACTACGTGAAGCAAATTGTTAATAATAATTGTAGGGGAGTGTTGACCTAGTAGTTAGAGAGCAGTGCGCTTGTGCTCTGAGAAAGTTACCCGGCTTGATCCCCAAAGCCTCTACTCTGGCTCTCTGAGCAAGACCCATAACCCACACACTGCTTACTGGGTGCAGTAGCAGCTCACTGCTCCCCAGAGGGGATGGGTTAAATGCAGAGAGTTAATTTCTCCATTGTGAGATCAATAAATTTCAATTTATATCCCTTTCTAATGTAGTTACATGACTGTTAATTATAAACAGCAGTGGCTGATTTTGATACATTGTCACAAACTGTATTCTCTAACCCGCAGTAGGCATTGACTGATTTGGATTGTTCCAATTCAGATACTGATACCTTACAAATAAGAGAGAACGGGTTTTATTTAATTCTATTTGATTAGCGTTTTTGTTGTTAAATACTTCACATAAGATTTTACCAATCTCTTAAGGCAGTGTAAACATTTCAGTTAACTTGCATTGATCCCTTGAACAGATCAAAACATGTCCTAGTTCTTGTTAGATCTCCTATTTACTAAAATGCAGCTGATTGAAGGCCAAGGTGTAATTCAGAACCACAGAAAGACATGACCCTGACCTTGTTATTGGATCTGTTAGGATATTTTAATATATATAAATATGAGTTGTCACACAACCAAAATTTTGAACTCAATTTTTGAAGTACCCCCACTTCCTCATGGAAGCAGGAAGTGGGGGTACTGGGGAACCAGGGCACCCTGCCTGTAGCTATTAAACCCTTCGTATAATCAGTTACCAACTTTGTACAGGTTTAACATATTATTTGATGATTAACTTTAAGTCTCCTCCTAGAAGTCACCCTTATCTTTAGCCTCTCCCACAGATTCTGAGTCATCTTTAAGTCAGGACTCTTCAACATGTTGCTCAAATGAAACATGCTGCTTTATACACAAAACATCATAAACATAGTTTAGTTTTGGGGTGTGCTTTGATGGCGCAGTGGTTAGTGAACAAGACCCATGTATGAAGGCCTTGGTCCTCGATGCGGCCGACAGAGTTTGGTCAGCAATAAATAATTGTTTTCTTTTTCTCGCAATCTCTGATGGATTAAGCCATTTCCCTATAAATTTGTATAGCTGACTACCCATCCTGGCACAGCTTTGAGACAAACTTTCTACAAAGAGAAATTTGCTTAAGCCTTGTTCAGTTAGAAACCAGGCTTTCATATTTGGACATGTTGACATTCACCCACCGAAATAAAAGCATGTTTTTGTTAGAAAACATTTAATCTATAATCACTTTAGTCATTAAACAGAAAAGCCCAAGACATTAGCAAAATAAGCTGCTGCTATGGGTGACCTCCAAAGGACGGTCAACTACCACACCAAATGGAAATGTCAGAACATAAACATAAAAAAATAAACAAAATATCAAATTAAAGTTTTCAAGATTTAAATAAAATGAATAAAAGCACAACTATTCAAAGGAATGTATTGATCGTCATAATTTGATGTTACTAGCTGATCTACAAATTAATTCTGTTGCTTGTGTTTGTACTGGTTCTTTAATCACTATATAATCTTTTTTTTTCCCGCTCCATTTGTGGTTTTCAGGGTAACCGGTTAAATAGCCCTTCCTTTTAAGCTTAGGCGATTCTAATATTAAGAATCCACAAATAATTTTAGCAAATTTCAAATTATAATTATTGAATTTTTCAACAGAAGATCAGCTGTTGTTTAGAGGGGCTCCCTGGCTGTAGTTAGCGACTCTCGCATGGTCTCTCCCTCATGTCAGCTACGTTCAGCACCTGTCATTGTCTGAGAAACACTTTTAAAATGATGTTGTAAGGATGATGAAACTATAATAACATGGTTCTTAAAAGGTTATTTTTTAAAACATTTTTAAAGGTTGAACAGGCCTAAGGTATGGGTGTACTTCAAGTGAGACTATGATAAATGGGGGATTAGAGGGCTGCTGGGATTCCCAGCAGAACAAACACAATGTATGATCGGTATCTATAGAGACGACACGCAGTAGAATTTGTTTTGCTTTTTTTTTCACTTGTGAAGGGCACTCAATGTTTTTCCACTTCAAGATCATCAGTTTTGACTTTGAAAAAACTTCTCAATTCCTTAGAAAAAAATATTTAATAAATAAAGAAAAACAAATTTTACACTTTAAAATCGGAAGACTCATTTTTTTTTTTACTTAATTTTTGTGGGATGCCATAAAGGCATTAGTCTATAGCAACAGAAAAATATTTTAAGAAATAAAAAAGTTGAGTAAATGAGCAGTCAAATTAATAAAACTATTAGGGTGGGGAAAAAAATCAGATCAAGCATATTTCATTTTTGAAATAATCATCAACTAATACAATAAAGGATTAATCGTTAACTGAAGTACAGAGATTCTAAAACATGCCTTTAGCTGACAGAGCAACCGACTTGGAGCAAACATTGTAAAAATATTTAGCCTTTAAAATAAAATCATAATTTTGGTCTGTGAATATGCTCTACCCAGAACTCCTCTAATGGAAAAGGTTTACTTTCACCTGGTCTGAATTCTATAAAAAAAAAAAAAAAACTCTTTCTGAGGAACGTTTTGCTATTAAATTATTTATCAAAATACAAAAGACAGATTAATTGATTAGCAAAAAGTCAATCATTTGAGAGTAAATCAAAGCACATACTATTAATTTAGTTGATGCATTATTAGGTAATGGATTGATATTAATGTTGTTGAAAACAAAACAAGCAAACCATTTAAAGTGGACAATTTTTAAAAGATATCTATGGAAGAGGGCCACTAAAAAATTAAAAAGTTAACTGATTTTTAAATATTGTTTCAGTTTGATATGGGAAAAAGGTCAGAATTCTGACTTTAATGTCAGAATTCTGTGTAGTCAGAAATCTGAGAAAAAAAGTCAGAATTCTGAGATAAAGTATATCTCAGAATTCTGACTTTTTTTCTCAGAATTCTGACAGCCAACAAACATGTTAGCATCAAGCTGTAGTCATGTCTGTTTTAGAGACTACACTAGCTCTCTTGTCTCTCAAGTCAGAATTCTGAGATAAAAAGGCAGAATTCTGACTTCTTTTCTCAGAATTCTTATTTTAATCTCAAAATTCTGACTTTTTTCTCAAATTATACTGAAATAAAATTTTAAAATAAGTTAACTTTTTTGTTTTTTCAGTGGCCCTAATCATCTTCCGGTGGATAAAAAATCTTAGAGCCTCAAACAAACAATCTCGATTCTGTTTGTTTTTTTAACCCACCAAAAACATCTCATACATTAAACAGAAAACTGAACAATGACCAATTACCAAAGGACCTGAATAAGAGGACATACCAGTATTTCCAGTATTTATTCAGGCAGCAGATTTCCTTACTGTAACAATAAGTAATAATATTACCACTTTTCTAAACCTAGAGCCAAACACTTCAACACCAAGCATACAAAAGAAGTATCTTTGTGGCTATCTGCAGACCTGAACAGGGAAATTAATATGTAAAGCATTAAACTGCCATAAGGGCAGGACACCTGGAGCAAAGTGACGAAACCTGTTTTACGGATTGAACCAGCAGAAAATAGAGACCAACAGCGCACTTTCAACTGTTTTTAAAACTAGACGTAAACCCATAAAATAGTCCCAATGAAAACAAATTACTTCCATTACTGTTTTTTTGTTTGTTTGTTTGTTTGAAACCTGACTAAAATAAGCAACAGCTCGTTCCAGGAAGTGAGCTCCAGTGTCAGCCACCTGCTGCCAGGTGATACAGGTGAGCAGCCAGAAGGCTCTTTACGGCTAATGGCAGCCACCATTAAAAATACTTACCATTTTGACGCTCCGAAAAGACAAAAAAAAAAACAACGAAAAAAACAGAAGAAAATAGACACTTTAACCCTCACAAGGGTCACACGGTCCGAATGAGTTCATATCTGCCCTCCGCAAAGTGCAGCCAGTTAGAAAAAAAAAAGGGTTAGTCTAGCTCCGCCCCCTGGCCTCAAGGGGACAGCTTCGTCACAGCAGCTCTGCGGCATCTGATTGGTCACTGTAAGGGATCAGCTCCTGTTAATGAATAAACTAATAAAAGTTTAACTACATGTCTGTCTGAGGGAGCGTTTCAGTGTTATTCCGACTATTGATCGGTAGGGAGCAGCATATTGCTCCTGAGTCTTTCTCATGTGATGCCAACCTATTTTAGTGATAGTGAGGATCATAGGGGGGATAGGGCCATTCCTCTGGGGATTGTTGTCCACTTCACATCATGTCTCTGTATCGAAACAGCGTCTGGTTTTTGAATGGGATCCAACAGTACACAAGGTCAGTGGCTTCAACATCACTTTGATGCTGATCTCAGGTCAGGGAAAATGCAAGAAAAAAATATGTTTGTTAATTATTAAAACACTGGATTATTAGGCCTACTGATTGTAAACATAAAAATGACTCAGATGTATTACATGTATTTATGTTGTAACTGTAATAAAGGTTGTTAAAGGTCTGATCACTGTCTGGCACAAATCACAACACAAACTGGCCTTTATGTACAATTACAATAGTTCTATTGACAGCTCACATGTGCTGAGGATGACACATCTCTATATGAGCTAAAAGAGTTAAAGCTGTCAGTCACTGAGAGGGTTGTTTATGCATAACTGTTGCTGTAGCTTGACAGTCGTGGAATTTTATTTGATGTGAACTCCTAAACTATAGCGCAAAAAAGTTTAATAAAAATTTCTGGTGCCCAGTTTTGATCTGTAGTCTGTAGTTTTAGTGTTTTCAGAACTGATTTTGATGGAGTGAAATTAAAAGATTTCTTTTGTCATTCTTGGTTATTGAATTTGGTCCTGTCTATAGATTTGTAGCACTTTGAAAATGTGTTTACCTCCTTGTAGATTCATTTTTGTTTTCTTTGGTACTCTGACATATTTCTGATTATTAAATAAGTATTAATATCAGACAAAGATCACTAAAATAAATACAAAATGCATTTATGGATATTATGGTTTAATTTATCAAGGGGAGCAAAAAACTATTTCAACCATCTTTGGCCTTATTAATCACATGTGATTAAAATGTGTGCAGTAAAGCCGAACTTATTTTCACTTGCTTCACATTAGTCTGATTACAAGCAAACCTACAGAATCTATAAGTCACCTAAACTGAACCTATTTGACAACATGAAGTAGGCTTCAAGATCTGATAAAGCAATACATTAGGATTCTTTTCAAATTAATTCAAGGAAACAGGACAACATAATTGAGTTCTTTCAGTCTGTAAAATGGATCAAAGGTCATTTCTAAGGGAAACAAAAAATATATTTGCTGAATTAAAAAAAAATACAATTTTGGAAAAATAGGATTTTTCAATTAACATTTTTTGAGCTAAGATGAGGTGAAATATCAGTGGATCGATAAAACAAAAAAAGACTATTATGATATGTTTTAATAAAACATGGTGATAATACTGTGTCGGTCCAGGGCTGCTTTAGGAACTGGAAAACTTGTCGTAGCTAATAGAATCATAAATTCTGCTCTTGGCCAAAAAATCCCAAAAGATAAACTCGCGCCACGAGTTTTTCTTTAAGTTCCATATCACTCAGGTGATATGCTGCTGGGTGATGATCTGAAACACACCAATCAATTCACCATTGAATGGCTTAAAGACACAAGAATCCTACAGAATCCAATCAAGATTCTGTAGCTTGACCTCAAACAAACCATTTATTCTAAAAAACCTTGGAATGTGGGCGAATTATGAAAATTGTACAGAGACCAGCGGGCGACAATTTATCAGATGCGATTAAAACAGTTTTTGCAATTTATAGCAAACACTTGTAGATACTTGTTTGCTCCAACAACAACTGTCACACAGTGACAGGTGGAGCCAATAGTGTTATCTGCAGCAGTGTTTAGAATTTACTCAGGTGATTTTTGTCCGGAAACAAAATGTTTTTGGGAATCTAAAATTCAGTGTGACAACAACAACCAAAAATAACTTAAAACAAAAAGAAATCTGTCTTACAGAATTTTTTTCTAATAATGATGAATGTGAATTCTTAGCTGTGTCTCTTCTTTCTTGATTTGCCTCAGGACTCTATTTTAGCCCCCATCTCATATAATAGTATCCGAAATCTTTGCAAGCGAGACCAAACCTCCAGAACAGTCTTCTACTTTATGTGAGATTTCTTCAGGCGAATGAATTTGAAAAAAAACCTTTCTTACATATAGCTTCTGAGATTTTTTATTATTATTATTATTTGTTCCTAGTTTATTACCTTCTATACTTAATACTGTTGTTTTAATAACTGCTTTCTCTTAATTGCCAACCATACTGTGCAGTTTTTTTCTTCAGAATTTGCCAATAAAGTACTTTGATGGTTCTTTTTTTTAAAATATGCTCTTCTACAGATGACAACATTAAATCATTAACCTTTCTCTTACATTAATCAAACATCTTCTTTGTTGTAGGAAGGGATATGTTGCTGCGTCAAAAGACTTTGAGGCTAAAGACCTGGAAGTGTCTGTTGTTGGGCGATCTTATATGATCACTGGAGCCAATAGTGGTATCGGCAAAGCAACCACCATGGCTATAGCCAAGAAAGGTTTTAAGCTAAAGAAGCGTTCTCTCTATAATGACGTAATAACAAAAGTCACAAAATAAACAATGTTTTTTGTTTTTTTTTCAGGGGGGACAGTCCACATGGTGTGCAGGAACAAAGACAGGGCAGAAGAAGCCAAGTCACAGATTGTTTTTGAGTCTGGGAACGCGGTGGGTGACTTAGACTTGAACCTCCCTTTATTTCAAATTGTCAATCAAGTTATCAAGAGCAATTAACTCCCTTATGTTGCTGTAGGAGGTATATATCCATGTGGTTGACATGGCTCAGACTCGGAAAGTGTTGGAATTTGCTGAGACCTTCAAGAAAGAGCATCCATCACTGAATGTCTTGGTAGGCATCAGTTACTCACTATCTTTTTGTTGACTCTAGATAGAAAGCTTAGCTTCATATTTCTGATGTGGGTGCTTTGAAATAATGTGATAGATAAACAATGCAGGATGTATGACGCACAAGAGAGAGCTGAATGCAGAGGGCTTGGAAATGAACTTTGCCATCAACACTATGGGTGAGCATGGATTCAAACAGATAGAATGTCCTCCTGCAGCACAGCAGTATTCTAAATGCATTCACTTCCATTACTTTAGCGGTGTACATCCTCACTCAGGCTCTTATACCACTTCTGCAGAAGAGCCGGGATCCAAGAGTGGTACGACTTCATGCATACATTTTCACAAACAGAGTCTTAATCTGGATCATGTGGACAGCATAATGCCACTTTTGTCTGTGCTTTAGTGGCTGTTGTCTAACCACACTGCTGTTGCTGTTTACTGCCTCGCTGCTTAGATCACTGTGTCCTCAGGGGGCATGCTGGTCCAGAAACTCAGAACTGATGATTTGCAGTCAGAAAAAGGCTACTTTGATGGTGTCATGGTCTATGCACAGAACAAGGTAAGACAAGGAGAATATTTATATATAAGAAAGGAAGTATTCACAACGTTTATAACCAAAGTCCTCTATTTTATTGTTTTTTTTTTATTTGATAGACCAACACAGAGTAGCACAGAACTGTGATGTTGAAAGGTTTAAATCTGTTTCCAATTTACTTTCCTTATTTGCTTTACTTTCTTATTTTCAAATCAGCTCAAACTCAGTCATATTTTATGGGTTGTGTCCATGATTTCAAAATGTCCTTTGATATAAGCAAGCACTGTGATATTTGAGTTACATCACCAGCCCTTTGTTACCTCGAAAATATTTCCTGCCACTATTTATCTATATTTAGCTCCATCACTTATTCTATCAAATCTAAGCAGATGTCCTGCATCTGCAGAATAAATCTAGGAACCCCAATACTATTGTTATCTCTCTGTTACATATTTATCTTTCACATGTAGGTCACAAAGTCACACTTTTTAGACATTCTGGTTGTCTTCCAGATTTTTGTCTTCAACATAGTTTTATCAAATATGTATGTGTGTGTGCAGCTAGTTCCCCAGAATTATGTTTAGTTGTGGGCACTTTTAGGTTCCGTTAGGGACGAGATGACTGTTGAAATGAATGGAAATCAATGCAAAGTCAGGGTGACATAACTTGTAAGGGGGGAGACTCTGACATAAGAGCCATATTTGTGCAATACAGTGCAAACAGTTGTTTTCTCAAAAGTTGAGCTGCAGCCTCTTCTGTTACCACAGCCCTCCCAGCTGGTACGAAAAAGGTGAAAAACCTTTAAAGTATTTTTGTCAGGCACTGTATTTTCCTTAGCAGAAGGCTTTTTACTCCAAGAATAGATTGGTATGATATAATGATGATACTGTAATATGGGCGTTTTACTTAAGATTAAAACATGCTGTTTCTTTATAGAGACAGCAGGTGGTGCTCACGGAGCACTGGGCTAAAACCAACCCTGTCATTCATTTTTCTGCCATGCATCCTGGCTGGGTTGATACACCAGGTACTGTCTCCAAATTCAAACAAATATCTTAGAGAGTAGTTCCTTCTCTATTTGTGTACTTTTTTTTAGTTCTCACCATATTGCATAGGATGTGTGATCCATCAAGTCTGTTTATGTAATTAAAATCCATAATTTGTGGAACATCCATAGTGAACACAGTGGATGCAAAAATAAAAAGTATTAATTTTTTTTTAGATGCATGGTTTTCTACAGTACCTGTCATATTCCATATTCCCTACTAATCCTCCAAGATATTTTAGCAGTACTTTCCTTCTTAATGACTAAACATACATCCAAACACACATAATTCATTTTAATCTAATATATTTCTATTTAGTGCATTGTTTGTTGTTTGCAGCCGTTTCTACATCAATGCCTCAGTTCCATCAGATGATGGGGAACAGATTACGCAGTGTGGACCAAGGTGCTGACACAGTGGTGTGGTTAGCCCTGTCCAGAGCTGCTGCTAGAAAACGCAGTGGGCAGTTTTTCCAAGGTGAGATCAGTGAAGTGATGCAGTCAGCCATCTTTGATGAGGTTAGACATTGTTGGTTGTCAGGTCTCCTTACCATTTGTTTTTGTTTCAGACCGTAAGCCTGTTCCAGTGCACCTCCCCCTGGCTTGGACTCACAGTTCTGATGAAGAGATCCGTAGCTTCATAACTCAGCTGGAGACCCTGGCCAGAGCTGTTCGGTTACATGGGGAAGGTCTGAGAGACCGTGTGGATATTTCCATACCTCAGTTTGTCTAACTTCTGTTACACAATTTGTCATTGACAAATGAATATAAGTATAATTGTCTAAGCTTGAAAGATCAACATCTGTTTTAAATAGTTTACAATTTCCATTCATTAAAAAAAAAAAGTGCAGTAAAATAATGCTTTTGTTTTTTCCCCTGAAATAAAGTCAAGTCTGGACTCCTTCCTCCATCAGCCTCCATGTTAAATCAGGAAAGCACTAATATAAAATGTTTTCTGATGGAATGTGATCATTTCCCAATGAAATGTTTTTGACAAAACATTTTGGCTAAAAAGCATAACAGGTCTTATGGAGTTGAATACTAAAGCAATAAGGCCCAAGAATCCAGGAGTTACAGGGATTTTAAAACCCCTGGCATATATTCCCAAACACATTTAAGAATGGAAAACAATGGTTTTGCAAACCCTTATACCATCAGCCTATTTCACTCCCTTTTTTTGACAAAGTTGATATTACAAAATGGTAAGATCAACTAAATCATGTCCTATAGCCTACGTTTCTTAGAACAAAACTGCAAAAAAAAAATCCAGATGCTTATGGAAGCACTAGCAAATCAAAATAGTAAAACTTGAGTATTTCCTGCATTTTGATTGGATGGCAACATTCATATAATAAAAAAAAAAATCAAGAAATCTTCCACCTTTTGTATAAATGAATTAGGCTGTTTTGAGAGAATAGCTGTTTGATTACAAATATTGAAAATGGATATATTTCAACCTGGAATAATTTGTTTTGGGATTTTATTGGAGCATCAGTTAGTAGTACCTTTATTGGTGGAATTAAAACTAATGAGCTGTTTTTTTTTTTTAAAAAGGTACCTTGTGGAGGGAGATCAGACAGTGAATGCCACACTGTTTGACACTGAATGAAGATGTAAATTAGGCTGCCTCATTAAACCCTTTACATATAATTGAATATTCTCTTATGCGTCACTTCTGGCATCGAAATACAAGCTTTACAACATGAGAAAAATTAATATTGAATACTTGCAAAATACTTAAATTACATCTTGTGAATTCAAGACCAAGACGGAGAATCTTAATTCCAGAAATTCAAATATAGAAGATAAGCAATGTAATTCTATGACAAAGCAACAGTATTAATTTATTTTGTAACAGTCCACATTTTTTTGTTTGAATAATTTTATTAGTTTCATACAGTACTGAAACAAAACAAAACAAAAAAAAAAATAATGTGGTGCATTCACATTTTCCCACGGGATTCATTACAAGTTTTGAACTCTACCAGGGTAAAACAGTGAAAATCTTGAAGCTGGATCCCTCCATGTAAAAACTCACTGGGAATAGGAAGACCGGGCCCGATTTGAAAAGAAATCTAGAACATCTGATTTCTTTTTTTTCTCTATCCCAAGTTTTTACATCCCATGTACAAGAGGAGCTTACTGCTTTTTTTTTGCAGGAGTCAATGAATCAGGTTTCCAGTCATTCTCTGTAAAAGAAGCTTACAGTCCATACGCAACAACAGTCCACGGAAAACGTTCCAATCCCTTCTCCTCAGGTTTCCTCTCTATGCCACATAGGTGTACACTTTACGATCCTCTGGCGTCCGTGCCAAGTATTCTCTTTCTATCAGTCCTTCAATGCGCTTTTTGATTACCACAGGACTGGGGAGGAACCTTGCTCGAAGCTGCTGGGTCACCTGAAGACAGAAATAAAAAATGTTCTTAAAAATGTTATTTTCAATGAGATTGTCTATGAACTGAATAGGTTTTACGCAGTGGGAAGTTATATGAGAATGACTAAGATAGAAGCAGGAACTGTATGAGATGAGTCAGAACAGAACTAGTGAGATTAACTTGAATTTGGGTTGCTTTGAGAGCAAAAGACTGTTTTTAGCCACAGTAACAGTCCCATCAATGGGGACTCCTCTCCCTCATTGTCATCAATGTGCTCAATAAAATGGATCCAGGAAAATCCAAGTGCTCAAATGGAGAAATAACATTGTTTTTGATTTAATTTAAATGAAAAGCTTAAAAGGAGAATTTCTAAGCTCTCCGTTTACCTCTGCTACCAGGACATTGTGCTGCATCTTCTTCCTGGATTTCATGATGCGGACAATGGCTGCCTCGATCTCATGCTTTCTGTCATCATCGACTTTCTGCCGTGTCTCTTTTCTTTCAGGATCTGACTCCCCTTGTTTAGCAGCAACTGTAAATTGAATCATAGACAAAAAAAACTTGTTAACACAAACAAACATGAAACATACTAATCCCATTGGTTTTTTATTTATAAATAAAAGACAAGCTTTTATCTTAAAAAAAGAAGTTTATATTCCGAGTTTAATGGTAGTGGAAGGTTTGTCAAAATTGAATTTAAAAAAGTTAACAAATAAATTGAATTCACCTGTCTGGATTTTGACTCTGTGCAGCTTGGAGGTAAACTGGTCATTGACTGTGAAAACGTGGCCATTTTCGATCTCTTTTGACTTTGGCTCTTTCGTTAGAACTCTCTGTGTGGGCTTGCCACAGGCTAAGGACTGCAGCGCCCGCACCAGCTCTCTCTCGGGTATATCAGTCTCCTGTTGAATCTCCTATAAAAACAGGACAAAAGGTTTTATCATAAAAAATATACAATTCAGATTCAAAAACTTGTTTAACAATGTATGAATTTCTATAAGGATACAAACGCCCTGTAAAAAGAAAAGCTATAAAAATACTAAACAAATTCAAATATAGACATTTAATTAAATGCATATCAGCAGGAGTTCATAGTGAATTATTAAAGCTTTTAAAAAACAGAGAAGGAGACAGGTTCCCATAAGGAAATAGACACACTGATGGCTAACCAGGTGAGTCATAAAATTTCCAGCCTGCTGCAGCTCCTCTGAAATGGTAATCATCAGATCAAAGTAGACAGATGAAGAAAAAACAAAGGGCAATAAAAACTTCTTGTTCACGAGAAGTCAATGTTGGCTGTAGGTGGATTTAATCGAAGAGCTTCTATTGGTCAACGTCCTGAAAATGCCATTATTGCTCCTGATGGAAAGTGTAAAATTGCACAATGGATTGCCATTTGTTGTAAATAGATCAACCCACAGATCAACTAGAGAGCAAATCCTGAACACTGTTCCTTGCAGTAAGCTGTGTGCCATCTCCATCAAAAGGCCGGGTCTCCCTGCCTGTGTCAGATTCTAAAAGCTCTGATGCAATTTTGATTTTCTGTCACAGTGGCTGCAATGCATATGGAAAGGCTTCTAATACAAGTAGTGTTAGTAGATCTAGAATTAGAAAAATGTAAACAATGTCCCTTATTTGACAGGGTCAGACATTTTCTCCCGCTTAGTCCTGTCACAATCGAGAGGCGGGCTACAACCTGGACAGGTCGGCAGTCTGTCGTAGGGTAACACAGAAACGCACAACCATTCACGCACACACTGACACCTAAGGAGAATTTAGAGAAGCATTTTAGATGGAAGGTAAGCAGAGTGGCGCCAGCTGCTATATATAAAGCAGCACCCCTTTTAATGGCCTACCTGAGTAGCAGTAAGTAAAGGATTTTAATGGAAATTACATTTAAAAAAAAGAACAGAAAAAATAACATGGAGTGTGGAATGGGTTTTAAATAGTTGAGGCAGTGAAAGCTGAGCTCAGAGGTTTTGTAAAGTTTGGCTTAAGTTTTTTTTTCTTTTCAATTCATACAGAGGAGAGCACAATATGCCGCTTGTGGGCTGAGAGATGCCAACCTTGGGTTATCCAAATCCTAATGATTTTTATTCATTGCAACATATGTTCAAATATGTAACAGAGAACAACAATTACATTAAAACTAAACTGGCATCTTTAAATATAACTAAGCATTTTACAATATATATTGTTATGACACCAAACTTTGAGAAGACCTTAACAAATCCATTATTATTTACACCTCTACATCAATCTTAAAACATTAATAATAATAGCTACATAAACTGAATTCAAAACTATTCCTTTCTAAAAATACATTCTGGGTTTTAAAATTCTCCACATATCACAAGCCGCCGTGTCATGGAGAGTCATATTTAGATTGAGAAGACATATATCCATATTGTAACAGGATATAACAACTATACGTCTCTGGGACTGTTGCTACAAACATTTAAGATAGTATTATAGAGCAGAGGAAAAATTACATTACTTAACGAATATGGAGCATTAAATTCTGATCAGGGCAAATTTCTATGCCAGTAAAATCAAGCAATGAAATTAACACTTAATTTCATTTATGTAATTTCATATTTTACATATGTAAAGATAAATATCTAAATGTGGGCACTGAGCCCAAAACCTGTATGTTAAGACTTGTCATACTTAAATATACAATTAAAAGTTCTAACATTGAAATAGGATAGGGAAAAATTATAATTTATAAACTCAATTAATGTGTTCATAGATGCCTAAAAACAAAGAGCTTGCAAAATTTTCAAATGATTTCCCTTAAAATTATCACCATGAACTTATTTCCCCGACAGTGAGCACCATTTGCATCCAGATATTCTTTATATTATCTGTTTATTCTTTAAGTTTTGCAGCTTGGTGTCTTTAAAATCATTATTGTTAAATATGACCACTACTTTGTCAATCTAAACCTGCGTAAATGCAAATATTTTGTTTTAATAAAAGCACATTGGTGCATCACAACCGTGAAGAATTTAGATAAGGGTTAACAGATTCTGTATTTTAAAATTTTACAGCTAATGTAAATTAATTTTGTTGGTTTACCCATTGGCAACTGCTGGATAACTGCTAAATAATATGTTTCTATGACACAACAACTCATGTATGCTGAGAAACCTGTTTCTATAAGCCCTGAGGAAACATTTGACCTAAACGAGATGAGATAAAAATGTCAAACAAACACTAACCAGGGTATACAGGGTTAAGAAGTCTGTTAACGTTTGTAATACATTTTTAAATTTCCCCTTCAGTCATATTTGAATTTGTTTTCTTTATTGATGCATTTTCAAAGTCAGCCATGACCTCATAAGATCTGATTTTCTATCAGACTGATACTAAATAGTTTCCAGTTTGTTCAGGCTTTAAGGTGATCACATTGTTGTGGTTAGTGGCATTTAGAAAGCATTTAGAAAACAGGGGGAGCATGGTATTCTCACCTCAAAAGTGCACTTTTCCCTGTTATTGAAGAGCATGAGGATGGTCATCTGGAAGGTGGAGACCTGCAGGATGTGCTTTCTGGTGTTAGTTCCGGTTACCTGTGCTCCACCGACACCCACCTCAGAACCATCCTCCTGCAGAGAAAGCAGGGACACACACAATAGAAATAAAAACTCAGGAATCTAAATCTATAATTCATAATTCCACCATTTTATATTTGAAAAATACAACTAGCTGCTTATTCATTTAGAGTACCTTTTTAATAGCTCCATAGAACGTTGCATTTAGGTCTGCTCCACCCATGTGGTGTTGTAGTGTGAGCTGCCTTCCACTGTGCTTAGCAAGGTAAAACCTGTTCAATAAAGACACACAGTATTTTCCTCAGAAGCTGTCCAAACAAACCATAAACAGTAATATCTTTCAAAGGTCGTTATACCTTCTGAAGACTTCATATGCGTCTCTAGGAGCAGGCGGGATGGTGCATTTAGGTGTGGCAGACTGTGTTGGCCAGTAGCCTGTGGTCAGGACTCTTACTGTTAGGTCTACACCACTTAAAGAAGCCTGAAATTAATGCATAAAACCTTTCAGTTTCCTTCACAATCATCTTCAGACAACACAGAACAAAAAAAATATATCTTTTTTATTTAAATTAAAGAGCCAAAACCACAGAATAACTCAATGTTTTAAAGTAAAATGAACACTTAAGGAATGTGACCAAACTGCGTTTTTATTATCCTACCGATATGCTCTGTATGTATTGCCTGAACTCATCCATGGTAGTGTTTGAGATGCTCATGTCTCGAAACATTCCTTCCAGTTTAGAGGTGAACTGACAGCCACATTCGGTCTGAAAGGGAGAAACCAGGAGAACAGATAGCTTAAACTGCAAAACATACATAAATAAAAAGTTGGAGATGTATTTGAAATAGAAGATCACTAATCCTAAGAAAACAGCTACAGGTACATTCCACTGAACTAGGTTATCATCAAAGTTAAATTATACATACTTATTACAGACTCATGTATCATTGTGTAGAGCAGATAAATAGCAAACACCCTTTCTTTGGAAATGAAAAAATACTAGTAGATAATAAAAACGACAGTGAATACACGTGACAGTCAATCGCATGAAAATAAAGGATGGGATTACAAACTAAAATGCGGGGAAAGGCCATGGACTGAGGAATGTCAGGAGAAGAGACGATCACCTGGTTAAATGTGCACTTCATCTCTTTAGCTTGTAGCTCCCAAAGATAGTTGTGAAAAAAATGAATTAAAACAATAATTTCTAAAATGTAATAGTTGAGGACTTTCATGGACTTTGTGTGATAAAATTCAGAAGTTTGTTTTGGGTTATTTTGTGGACTTTCT
This sequence comes from Cyprinodon tularosa, assembly GCF_016077235.1. Classification (NCBI taxonomy): domain Eukaryota; kingdom Metazoa; phylum Chordata; class Actinopteri; order Cyprinodontiformes; family Cyprinodontidae; genus Cyprinodon; species Cyprinodon tularosa. Next base: position 128,165 of record NW_024037797.1, read on the forward strand.
TGGTAGTTTTTCTCAGGCTTTAAATTGTCTGCATCAAAATCTGAACCATATGTTATTGACGAAATTAAGAAATATACTGTGATAAAAGTTTTGTCCATATCTTCCAACCCTATCTGTGTAAGTCCTCTAGAATTGTTTTTATTTCAAAGAACCTGTATATCTCTTATGATTCTTTCACCTTCAGCTTAGAGATCATGTTCTTCTCTGAATCGTCTGAAACGCTCTTGTTGCTGAGAAGCCGCCGACCCAGATGCTGCTTGTAGTATCTTTCAAAGACGTCCTTCTCCTGCATAAACCTGAACAACACCATTGCCTTGTCCAGAATAGACTCCACTTCTTGTTCTGTCAGCTAGTTAAAAATAAATCAAGCGTATTTAGATATTGTTCCACCAACCACGTCTGAAAACAATAAAAACTGTTTTTATTACAAAGCCACATACCCCTTTTACTCCCTTTTTCAGCTTATCATCTATGAACAGTGACAGGTACTCAGGGGAGCGGGAGTTGAGGTTGAGAAAATATTCAAAGTCTCCAGCGATGGTTTGTTTAAACAGTCTGTCATTGTTGAAGGACTCGAGGAGAAAATGATCAAATCGTGTTTTCAAGTCTAGCAGACCCTTTAGAGAAAAAGGTAAAGAATAAGTGACATCTCTGAAACAGCTTCTGTCTCTTAAAATGTTAAAGTGAAGTCATTAAATAGTCGTTTGAGATTTGTGACACTATCAGTATACCTGGATGTAGTCAACTGGGTTCTTGCCCTCTCCCTCTTCTGACACGAGAGCTTTTCCTTGTTCCCTTAAATAGGAGCTCATACACTCGCACATTGTTTTCAGGCCATTTGGCACTCGACTGAACAGCTTGTACATGCAGGCCAGGTCTGAGAGCAACATAAGGGAAAATAAATAAATACATAAACAAAGACAAAGAGGTTTGTTGTTTTTTTAAATCTTGGAGCGATATGAGAATTAAATCAAAATGAAGCCTTTAAATTAATTTACCTTCTGTTTTGCTATTCTTGAGCATATGGACCAAGCCCGAATTCTCCATTTCCACAATGGTTTTCATATGTTTGGAAATAAGCTCCCTTTCCACTACCTTAACAATTGGCTCTTCGGTTGACTTATCTAAGCAGTGCATAACTCGCTCAATCTCTTCATTGATTCTAGCCTCCACCTTCTTTATGTAGACACTGGCGCTGTTCTCTGCCAGGAACTTTTGGCTCTCCATCTGAGAAGATAAAAGATTAATGAGCTGTTTAGCAGCAGATAGGAAAAATAGACTTGCATTGAGACATAAAGTACAGACTTACCTGGAAGAATTCAGCTGACATATCTAAAAAGGGGCCTTCAAAGTCCTCCTCATATACAGATCTACCGTCCAGACCCAAAATCATCAGCATCTGGCACGCGTTTCTTATGGCACCCCTGCAGGTGATAGTGGGAAAGAAACAAGAATAAAATAAAATAGAAAAACTTGAGTCTGTTTTTTGAGTTACACAAGACTTTGTAAACCATCAACATTATCTGCCTCCTTCATCCAGTGAAGGAACACAGGGGTTTACCTGTCCACAACCTCCCCTTTTCTTTCCCGTGCGATCATGTCCAACAGCGTTTGCCGCAGGTGGTCCCGAATGCAGCCGTAGCGCACCACCTGGTCCTTGAATATGATTAGGCCGAGGTTGTATACATTCTCCACGTTGTTTTGCTGAACATAAACCCTATCCTATAAGAGAAGGAGGGAAAGATTTAATTCTTGAAAAGACGACAATAATTTGGCCCGATTTAACCAACACTGCTTATTTAACGAGCAACAGAGCTGCTGTTGATACACGTTTTTTAAAGTCCGAAATATTTTAATTACCCATTTTAAGCTTATTTTAAAGCCCTTGAACACAACTGGATTGATTTAAAAGGGTCAAGGTCCTGTAAAAAACATTCCTAAATCATTAGACTCACATAACGTACTTGTTTATTAGGCAGAAATCATGACAGGCTCATCACTTTATCCATCAATTTTCTTATCAAGATATTCTTTTTCTTGGGGGGCAGGCTTAAGGGTAGATTAGACTTCCACAACCGCACACATGAAATGTCGCTTGGGTCTGGTCGCAAACCAGTTTTGCTGGTATGCTTTTGCACCGTCGGTCTGGAATTTCTATGGACGCGCAGCAGTTTCCTAACCAAAGCGCAAGGGGGAACCTATTCAAGAACTCGCAAGAACTTCGGTGGATGCTCACAAGAAGTCGGGCCCCGCCGGCGGGAGTATTTATCTTGCGAAAAAACAACAATGGCGTGTCTGCGAGATATCACAGCCACGGAGATAGATCTAGAGTTGCTAGACATCAAAGAGGAACAGGTTCTGTTAATGGAGTTGGCAAAAAGACAGATTAACCTTTCGTCGTAGTTGTCAATTGTAGTTGTTCCTCGGTTATTAAAAATGGCGCACCCCGGCACCGAATCGAGAAGGACGACCACACAGCCGGAAAGGCATACCAAGGACCAATCACAGGTGCTTTTTGTCTGCCACTTCCACTTGAGGTCTGCGCGGGTTAGTGACCATTCGATGCATAGTCAAGATTTTCTTGAGGTGCGCAACAAAGGTTGCAGAACCTCTGCGTGGGGGGCGTGGTCACGCACAGAGACAGATTTGGCAGTTGCAGAGGCTATGTGTCAGAAGCATAAATTGGCCTTTAATCTGCACTAATCAGACTGAATGACCTTTATCAAGAACTCAGTATTTTTCTTTAGGAGTTAAATCTTCCGAAACATTTAAGGGATTTTTCCATCAATCAGTCTAACTGTTGAGTGGTCAAACACGTTAATTCATGGAAAGTCTATTTTTCCCCCAAACCATGTTTATTCAGGGTTTGTCTTCCTACTCTAATAGTTGAGACGTCTCAGAATGAGTAGAATGTTGATATGTGATATTTCTTTTGACGCTTTTATATCTTTTTGTAATAAGTTTTCATCACTCAACTCATTTATGTTTTTGTTTGTGCTGAGAAAAAGAATAAACGTGTGAAACCAAAACATTTTCAAACAGGACTCATGGTATAAACATATTTTTATACACATATGACGAATGTGTAAAATGTTCTACAGTTCAGGGCTAATTACCAAAAACATTAAAATATGGTTTACAGGTACATTTAATTAATCTTTTAACATGTTAGAAAACCAGTTGCCCATAATCTATTTAGCTTTGAGGTCTTGTTGTTTAGAAAATGGTGCTTTTATCTGTGATTTCTAATTCTGAAAGTTGTCAAGTTAAACAAGTAAAATTTGCCAAATTGTGATTTAAAACTATTAAACATGATATCAAATAAATTCCATTTCTTTGCACCACTGTTCTTACTTTGCTGTTATAGTTTCTGATGAGGGATGAGACATTTACCAGTCTACAGTAGATGGTTCTTAAGACGTTGATCGTTTTAGAAGGAAAAATGTTGGCAGGATGTTATTACTCTGCATACCTAATGGTCTGTACTCTTTGCAGTCAGGTATTTGGAAAATGACTTCCTTGACAAACACCTTTAAGCATTAATCACTTGTTAGATATAAAAAGGCTATGGCATAAACTGTCACAAGCAACTTAACTGTGGTTGCAAACAATTATGAAATACAGGTACATTTATTACTTCTGAAAAATAATTAAGGCAAATGTTTTTAGTCTATTTTTAAAGGGAATCATTCAATCCATTTTAAATAGCTTCAACACTCCAGTGGGAAATGACAGTTACACCTGGAGAGGAGTGATTGGAGGAACAGACCCCCAGCTCTCAACTAGAATTCTGGATTGTCCATGATAAACACCATGTTTAGACAAAAGGATGTCCATCAGTGCACGACATCCAAGGCTGTCCATCGATCACCGCCTGGTGGTGAGTTGGATTCCCTGGAAAAGGAGGAAACTAGACAGACTAAGCAGACCCAATTAGTAGTGAGGGTCTGCTGGGAACATCTGGTGGAGCATATTCATATTCAGGGACAGATTCAACTCCTACTCATTGAGAGCGTATCCTAGATTCCAGGGAGGCTGAGGACATGGAGTCTAAGTGGACAATGTTCTTTGCCTCTATTATCGATGTGGCTGCCTGTGCTGCGGCCATAAGGTCTGCTCTGCCTGTTATCGCTGTCAATCCCTGCACATGTTGGTGGACACAGGCCATAAAGCCTGCTTTCAAGCTGAAGGAGTCAATTTGAGACTGGCTGGCTTGTGGGACTCCTGAGGCAGGGAGCAGGTAACATGAGGCCAAGTGTGTTGCTGCCTGGGCAGTTGCAGAGGCAAAAACTTGGGCGTGGGAGGAGCTTGGAAAGACCATGGAGAAAGACTGTCAGACGACCTCAATGACATTCTAGCAAACCATCCACCATGAAAGAAATACTTTGGGGACCTGGCTGACATGCCTTCCCTGGTGGAAGCAGAAGCTTGGTGCTCGGGATCTAAGTTGTTCAGTATACAGGTTGAAGCCCTGAGGTTGTTAATAAAAACTCGATGGTGATGGATGAGATCCACCCCAACTACCTCAGGTCTCCAGATGTTGTCAAGCTGTAATAGATGACAAGCCTCTTCAACATAGCATGTGGTCAGGGACAGTACCCCTGGTCTGGAAGACTGGAGGAGGGGTTCTCCTCCAAAAAAGGATGGGCTGTGGAGGGTATGTTTCAGTGATAGGAGGATCAGAATCCCTAGGAAGGTCTATGAAAAGGAGAGACTGGCTGATTGTCTACCTCTGCTTTCGGAGGAGCAATATGGTTTTTGACCCGGCCATGGAACAGTGGACCAGAGCTACACCCCTTGCAGGGTGTTGGAAGGTTCATAATGCACAGATTAACATGCATTTTTTGGACCTGGCGAGGGCATATGACTGTGTCCTTCGTGGTCCTCTATGAGGGGGAATACAGAGTTGGGGGCCATTTACTAGGGACCATCTAGTCACTGTACAAGGGGAACAGAATTTTGGTTCTGGCAGCCTCCCACGGGTAGAGGCGCCAAGAATCTGTTGGAGGAACTAGGTCTCTCAGCTGGCCCTAGAAAGCATCAGCCTTTCTCTAGAGGAGCTGGAGAAGATAGTCTGAGAGTCTGCTAAGGCTGGCACTACCACGACCCAGTCCGGGATAATCAGTTATCTTAATGTATACAATAGTGTAAACAGAAAGGAGTGTTTGAGTGCAATATTTGGTAGGAGATTCATTTGAGTGCCTTCAAATATAATTTCGCTGTCAGAGCCGCTCAAACCCCCGTACACCGGCGGTGCTCTGTCACTGGAAACCCCCTTTTCAAAAGCATGGCCCAGTCGCCTCTCGGGTTTTTCACTACCGTTTGTGGTGGCTGGACGGTGTTTTTTGTGTAACAATAAAAGCAAACATATTTTGCTGGCACGTTTCGACATTTAATTTACAGGTTAATTTAGGCGTTGAACTGTTACAGGGGAGTGATTCTAGCGATCTGTATCAGCAGTGTTGCGCCTGTCTCCCTGCCAGCTCCCAAATTAGCTTTTCTTATTGGTTGAGGTGGCGCGTCGAGCAGCAAACGTTAAATTTTTCCTGCTTGAGCAGCGCGTCCTGCACCTCAGATGCTCAAAGGCTCATGAGGTGCTGGTTCAGCTGTTTCAGCAAATCGCTGCTCCTGCTGCGCCTTGATGCAACCATAGACCCTGCATGTAAACTAGCTGCTTCTGCTCTTCTATCGCGTGCGGTCTGTATGGGAGAATTATCCTGCCATAATGCAAGAGCACATAATTTCAATTTGAGAAAATAATTTCATCTTCTTGCACTCAAAACTTATAATGCTCAAACTCAAAACATGCTCTCTCTCAAATATTTTCTCTTCTCTCTTAAATCTTTGTTTCTTCTCTCAGATTTAATGCTTCTTGCAGATATTTTCTCCTCTCGCTTGCCTTCTTCTCTTCGCGCACAAACCGCGCTCTGCTCAAGTCTTAGATACGCTCGCAAACCCGTAGGCTCTGCTTGCAGATTTTTTTTGCTCTCTCTCAGATTGGATCTGATCGTCGCCTAGCAACCTTTCCAGCCAATAGAACGACAGCCTCAGAAAGGGTGCGCTTGTCTAACTCTACTGAGTGTGCCTGTGATAAACCTTACCGACAATAAATTGGCTTTTTAATTTAAAAGCTATTAAAATAAGAAGCTGAAAAACAACAACAATCAGGGAAATAAAAAAAGGAAATAATAAAGGGCGATTCAAGAATCACCAATGAAAAGTCACTTAATTTCTGCTGGAGGCAGAATTAGCATCTGCCCTGACTAGCAAACTTTTTTTTTTCTGACGAGCAACTCTGAGGCGGGAGTTTTCTGTTCACATCACGTCACGTCTGAAAATGGATAGCTTTTAAATCAAAAAGCCATTTTATTGTCAGTAAGGTTTATCACAGGCACACTCAATAGAGTTAGACAAGCGCACCCTTTCTGAGACTGTCGTTCTATTGGCTGAAAAGGTTGCTAGGCGATGATCCGATCCAATCTGAGAGAGAGCAAAAAAAAGAAAGACTTGAGCAGAGTGCGGTTTGTGCGCGAAGAGAAGGAGGCAAGCGAGAGGAGAAAATATCTGTGCAAGAAGCATTAAATCTGAGAGAAGAAACAAAGTTTTGAGAGAGAAGAGAAAATATTTGAGAGAGAGCGTGTTTTGAGAGTAAGCATTATAAGTTTTGAGTGCAAGAAGATGAAATTCTTTTCTCAAATTGAAATTATGTGCTCTTGCATTATGGCAGGATAATTCTCCCATAGGTCTGAATGTAGCGTAAATACCCAGGGCTGGCGTTATTGTTTTTTTTTTTTTTGTTTTTTTTTTTGAGAATATTCTTTAATGGTATGAAGAAAATTATTTCTAAATTAATTGAATATAATCCAGGCATCAGCATGACTCTAAACTCCTAACTCTATATAAGAATACATTCACATAAAATTAAAAATTCTATATTTAACATGCCTACAATGATTTTTCACATCGTGATAACCTATAAAATTATAACACTCATTCATAAACACATTATCTGTGATAATAAGTCAATTTCACAGCCTGGTAAAGTATGCTGCCCATAATGTTGTGTCTGAGTTTGCACTTGTTATCAAGCAAAAAGTCTAAACCAAAAATGTTAGTTAACTGCTCCTACATTAGGGGGGAACGGTTCACAAAATTCCCGGTTCGGTTCGGTTCACGGTTTCGTGGTCACGGTTTTCGGTTCAGTTCGGTATATGTTGATTGTAAGCCTGACATGTTGGTCGTGTTGCTGTTAGCATAAACAAAACGTGTTGCACAATGCTTGCGCACTTTTATCCACAACTTTCTTTCCGCCGTCATCGTAGTTCACTTTAAATGCAAAGTGGTCCCATACAGCAGACCTATAAAGTGCTGCTGGCGCGTCATCCAATTCCCACTCGCTATACCCACACAATTCTCCACAACAACTGATTTTTTTCTGCTACACCCGGCTACGCTGCTTCGCTTCTTCCTCTTCTTGTTTACTACTGGTGGTTGGCTTTGGTCGCAGTACCGCCACCTTCTGCTCTGGAGTGTACACACTTCGCCTATGAGAAAAAGGAGCAGCGAATGAACCGAACGCAACACATGCGAATCGAACCGAGACAGTCGAACCGAACGGTTCGGACAGTTTTCATAAACCGTTCCATCCGTATCCTACATGTCAGGCTTCAGTCAATTAATACTAGACTGTATCATTTCAATTAGCGTTTTAGATACGCTTTCCTAACTGATAATTTCTCACATTGGAAAAACAAGAGGAAAGATCAGAAGGAGCCTACAATTTCTAAATAATCCGCACAGCATGTTGATCAAGTTCTAGCAGATCTTAGAAGACCATGCACATTTTATATGCGTCGATTTACACCTAGCCGAGCAGGACATCAGGGAAAAAGAGAGTTAAATAATAGTCCGGACAGAGCAAGAGTAAAGCAGGACAGGAAAGCAGAGAAATGTGAGACAAAGGGAGCCCACTAGATCTCTGCGATCTCTATACTGACTGGTCTACTTTTTAAGCACTTATCTCAAAGGATCAATCACTTGGAACCCAATTGCAAAACAATTGCTTCTGCCATTTTCCATTCAAGAAACAAACCAACAAGCAAACAAAGCCTTATTATTTGGTCCAAGAATAATTTAAAAACAGAATATCTACCATGTACATCAGGATGTCTCTGATCATAACCATTGCAGTTTGATGGTCGTTCCAGGCTTGGTTCAGTGTTTGCAGAAAGTTATTATTTAGGGAGTTTAGGACATCTTCTCGCACCTGAAAACACAAACTAAATCAATACACATCAATGGGGCCGATAAAAAATTAATTTTTTAAAATTCTTTGATGCTGTTTTGGAAAAAAAAAAAAAGAGAAATGACTTTACTTTATTGATGAGGTGTTCTGTGACCACCTCCCTCAGGCCTGTATAGAGCTTCTCTCCGTGCTTGTGGAGCACCATTGTGTAGGCATTCCTGTACAGCTCCTCGAAGCTCAGCCCACTGTTGTTCTTCCTTTGGATCTCCTGGATGGCATTCTTCAGAAGGTCCCAGATGTTATTTACATATTTCTCATCCATCGTCATCTGTGGGACACAAAGTAATGAAAGAATAATGCTCACAAAATGTCAACCAAAATGCCTGAACTGTACAAGTTAACCATTATGAGGTTTTATATTTTTATACATTTCAAAAGACTGAAAAAGGGTGAGATGGTTATATATAGGAGTTGCTAAAAGATAGATCATCAATGGTCTGTAAAATCCCCCTGTGTTCAGCACAAACAGCGAGCTGACAACACCACTACCCAAGGAACTAGAAAACACAGCTTTTTACAGAATTATCAATGCCTCTGCATGCTGTTTGAGAGCCAAAGTAATTTATTTCCTGGAGTTTTTCCACAATCTAACACGGTGATCAGCCATCTTTTTCATGTAAATCAACCAATTATGATCTATGGCCTATCGATAGACACACCACTGAGTTAAACTGTGATTTTTATGGGACAAACAGTTCATTTATACATGAAGAGTTTCAAGGTAAAAGCAAAGGCTGGGTTTCAAGCCAATCAGGCACATAAAGAAAGTAATAAAGTCAGCGTTTGATTCCCTAAAAAACTTTTCCAGGATTTAATTACTAATGTCTCAGCAGGACCTTTAAAAAACAAATTCATGAGTTCATCTTTAGCTGAATTGATTAGTGCCAGGGCGTCTTAATTTGTCTTCCCAAAAAGTAGATCAGACAGCTGCAGCAAATCTGAAATGCTGCTGCCTGCATCCTCACTAAAAGACACAAAGTGGAGCACATCACTTCAGTTCTAAAGGTGCTACACTGACTCCTTGTTCATTCGAATATAGACTTCAAAATACATCTGTTAGTCAATAATCTACTAAATGGTTTAGCCCCAAAATACTTTACAGACTTAATGTTGGTGTATATATACACAGAACCAAATATAGAGAAGCAGCTTTTAGTTCTTATGCTCTACTAACCAGGAATAAACTACAAACAGGCTGTAAAAGCGCTGAAACCCTTAGTTGCATTAAGACAAGTTTAAGGAACATATTTTTTTAGAGTGGCCTTTGACTGTGAGTTCTAAACATTCTTAGATTATTTTTAAGTGTAACATTTCTTTTATTTTTTTCAACCAATGTTGTTATATATAATTATCTTATTTTAATGATTATTTTTCTTCACATTTCTTTTCCTCCTTATGCACAGCACTTTGAATTGTACCGCTACTGTACAGTGCTATATGAATAAACTTCCCTTGGTCACTGTTGTAGTTCAGCTTTTTATGTTAAAAATATAAGCATTTAGCCTTGATTTTAATTTGGTTTTCAAAACTATCCTCTTTCCTTTTCACCTAAAAACATATAGCGGCCTGACTACCAAAACTGATAGCTCATTCCAGATTGACAGTTTCTCTTTCTATTAAGTGAGGTTTCTGTAGACAACTGAGAAAAAACAGGTTTGCAGGGAAGGCAGCTACAGTAGGAGGAGCAAAGCAGCTGAACTTATCTGTTTACTTCAAGCTATGAAACACTGAGCTTTTATTTACAAGAGGGAACATTTTTGTTCAGGTAGTGTGCAAAGCCACACTCTGGATTTTTAGGTTCCAAATACAAATGTCTTTTTAGAGAATAATTTACTTATTTAAAAAAAAAAAAAAGGCAAATGACAGAACAATGGTAAACATGTTATGAGATAGCAGTGTACACAGTGAACCTTTAAAATGCTGTGATCACAAAAATCAACTACCAAATTTATTCAGGCAGATAGCTGTACATTCCTCTAAACCGAAGTGAAAAGGGGGGCATAAATACCATTAATAACTTAGCATGGAGATAAAATCTTTTAAACTGTAAGTTAAGCAAAAAGAAAGACAAATTATTTCAGATGTCACTTCTGTTTGGTGCTTTAATCACTTGCAGTATTGCCTTAAAAAATGGGTTTTATTTGCTATTACAGTTTCCTTTTTTTAAATACTTCTGTAGTCATATCAAGGAAACAAGGCCTTCTTTTAGTTGTATTCATGTAAGCAACACACCAAGGCCTAGAACTAAAGAATTACATTTCTTAAAATCAAATTTAAATAATAAATCAAATAACTATTTGATGAAAAACCAACTGTTTGAACACATAAGATAGGCTTAATAAGCCCACACATGATCCAAATTCCATTAAAATTCGAAAAATAAGTGGTGTTACGTAATGTAGCAGTAGTACCGGCACCCCATACACAGAAACTATGGTCCATATTGTATCTGCCATAGATTCAGTTCATGATCTCGGGATCTTTGATGTGTGTTCTTTCTCTCTCTTTCAATCATGTGCAACTACTGCTGGTAAAAATTAATAGCGTCATTAAAAAAATAAAGGAACTTGCAAATTGCTTTCAATAGCTTAATTTCAGGAGCTAATGATATTGCTTCTGTAAGCTAAGTGTCATATTTATAAGCTTTAAGCTATTCCTAGAGTAATTTAAGTAACTTAATTACTAAAATTCCTCAAAGCAAATTATCTGCCTCAAGGCTTCATCAAATTCTGCGTAACTATTCAGTGAACAGTGTTCTGACTGGGTGGTTATTTGTGTTGTAAAGCACCCCCACGTCTGCTAATGGTAGCCTAGACTGTTGAAAAATTAATAAATGCAGTTATCAATTTTGAAAGAGGTGGCAAGGGGCAAAAAGAAATGCTGAGAAAAATGACAGAAAGCATCATAAGTGTGGGACTGCTTTAAGCTAGGACAGAACGATTTTGCGAAATATAAAAATTGCAACCCCTCCCAGATATATGTCAATTTTGTTTTGATTCTTCTCTACACTAACAAGCATGCCGATGTTTCAATCAGGCTTTTATTGTTTTCATGAATTTGAAGTTTGCATGTGCAGAGTCCATTATAAAACGAGTTTACTTTGCCTGTTTTGTGGAAAAGTGTTTCATTCTAAAAAAAATTTATGCATCCACTTGCTAGCTGCAACTCTATCTTGCTGTACGTTTGACGGAGCACAGTCACTTTAAGCATATAACCTAAATGGGTAAAGAGAAAAAGTGTTTTAATCCTAATAAGTGTAATTTGACCAAAATTGAGAGCATCTGTGATTGCGTGAAAATTGCATTCTGTTTTGCGATTATTTTGCAAATTCTATTAATTCCCCAGCAACAATTAAAACTAAATAAAAGTGTCACAGTAAAACTGAGTTGTTGTTCCATAACAGGTGTTAGGTGTTATGGAGCATAACTCCCCTGTCAATTAACTACAAACCTGGCTTTTTAGAAGTACTCTGCTCTGCAAATTTGTGTTATTTATCATTTGTTTTGTGCTACAGATACAAGAGAGTAGTCTTCAAGTGTATATTTGAATAACAACAATCTTTTTTGATGTGAAGAAAAATCTTCTAAACATGGTTTTTTTTCCAGAATGCAATATGCAAGTGGAAAGGATTTATCTTCTAAGCAACCATTGTCCATCCAAATGAAGCTGGCTCTTTTCTGGTATCAAGTCAAGCAGAAAGGGCTGAGCTTTTAAAACTCTTTTTTTTTGCACTAATGCAACCTTAAAGACCTGCTATGTTATTACATTTTAAGCATTGAAATGTGGATTAAAAGAATGTCATTATTTATCTATTTTCTATTTCATTAATTAGGCTCTCTAATAAGGTAGAGTAACATATGTAAGATGTACCACTACTTTATTCAATTACTCTGTTATTCATCAAAATAATTGATATATCACTTGAAAGAATACTAGATTACAAAAAGTAAAATCATCATCTGCAACCCTTATCTTTATTGTTATCGCTGTAAAAGGTGGGTCATTCATTTAACATTGCTTGCTTAACATGTTATGGTAAGATTTAAAACAACTTTTGTAATTTTAGATCTCATCTTTGTATTTATGAGTACATCGTCGAAATTTACATGTCTGGTGATTTAAGTTACCTCAGAAATAAAGCTCATCCGAGCAGGTTTTTTGTCTTTTAAGCTCCAAATATCAACTATGTATTAGTAAAATATATCTTAATGCTCTTAATCGCTTGTTTTGAAATACAGATATTCTAAAAATGATACCAACGGATCTATTATCATAGATTATCCCATTTTGTCCTCACCTCAGTACTGAACTTGGGTCAGCCGTGAACACTCACGCCTTAGTCCTAATAAAACTCTCCTAGCTTCAAATAAATTGACTCACATGAACAAAGCATATATGTACAGAGTCCTAAAAAGTCTAAGCAGTAATTATTACGTAATGATACCCGTTGACAGTCTGACAGGAACTTGGCAAACGTTCATGCCAGCTAACAGGCCTGTTGCCAACTAGCTTACATTTGAAGTTTCTTTACATACGCTAAAAAAAAAAAAAAAGCTCATTACAAATAACGGCAATATTTTCAAGGCAATAACGGCTGTTTTTTTTTTTTTTTTTTTGTTGTTGTTGCTTTTTTTTAGAAAACGCAATAAAAGCTCCGGTAAATTAGTTGATACGTTTATACAGTTGTAGTTTACCCCTGACAATGACGTCTATTTTTTGCTTGGGTATGCTAGTTAGCTGACAGCTACAAGCACAGATATCTTCAATATTCAAACGCCAACTTTCAGAACCAATATCCGTATAAAAATACTCACAGGAAAAGCTCGTATCCTCATCTTGGTGTCCTTCTTGGTGCCGCCTTTGAGGTTGGACATGATTACTTGAGCGACTTTCGTTACTAAGTTGACTTAAAGACTACATGAAAGGCAGCTGCTAGTCAGCTTTCTGCGCCAGGACAGGAAATTTAACGTTAATTCACCCCCTTCTAGGAATGCCGTCGGTATCTGTGTTGTTTACGCTGTTGTCAGTCGCTTTCCACAGAATGTTTCGGCTAATATATTAGCTTGTGTGCAGTGATGGCGGCCGAAGTGAATAGTCTTCTCCACTGCGCAATCCGGAAATATCGCGAGAGTTGTAGAATCACAACAATGACAGGTGCGTCCCACAGGTTGGGTTGAACCCAGCATTATTCCATCGCTTTTGTGGTTGTTATCGCACTTCAGCATATTCGTCATAAGTATTAAAAGTTTTTTGGGGGTGTTGTTGTAAAGCCCAAACAGTTATGAAAGTACTGTCAACAGAATAATGCTTAATTTAGAATATAGGAACACAAACCTTGTTGGATGTAAATTTTTTGTTTTAATTTATCTAGTTCACCGATAACCTATTTTAAAACAGGTTTCATTACTTTAGTTTGAGACTTTGAACTTGTTTCACTGTTCATTTAAAATATTCACAATTAATTTATCCAGTAAAACATTCCACAAACTGCTTTTGTTCTTCATTTTAATAAGTATTTGGGATTTCACGGTAATATCAACACAATCTATCACGTTTTTCAGATTCAGTTAATATGCAATGATTTAAATTTGTGAGTTAAGACTGAATTACAAAAGTGTGTCAGAAAATTCATTACACACGTATAACAAATACTATGTGCCTCTCACAATAAGACCTGCGACATTACATCAATTAATGGAATCAGATCTAATAACATCCATGTTCCTTTAAGCCATTATTTTTATCCATGATTCAAAAATTGGCTCTTTGTATGATTTTATTTATTATCAACAGAAGGTTGGTTTTATTTGTAAGGAGAGTACAACAAATAATGTACAGGATAGAGGTACAACACGGACTGCTGCCATCTCCAGAAGTTTTCCGATGACTCATCCATTGTAGGCTGTGTTTCTGAGGGGAATGAGCTGGAGTATTGATCAGTCATCATGAACTTTCTGGACTGGTGTGAGAAGGATCACCTGTGTCTTCACACCAGTAAAACCAAAGAGATGGTGGTCAACTTCAGGAGAAGACCCCCACCTCACTCCCTTGTGAACATCCAGGGGCAGGACATAGAAACTGTGGAGAGTTTTAAATACCTGTGTGTTCACATCAATAATAAACTGGACTGGACTCATAATACTGACGCCCTGTATAAGAAGGGCCAGAGCCACCTCCACCTCCTGAGGAGGCTGAGGTCCTTTGGATTGAGCAGGCCCCTGATTAAAACCTCCTATGACTCTGTAGTGGCAAAAGCCCTCCTCCATGCTGCTGTATGCTGGGCCCCTGGCAGCGCAGAGCGGGACAGAAAGATACTGAAAAAACTTGTGAGAAGAAATTTCTGTCTTAGGCTGGACTCAGTGGAGGAAGTGGCTTAGAAGATGTGCTGTCCAAGCTTACATCCATCATGGACAACCCCTTCCAACCCCTGCACCTGACTGTAGAGGAGCTGAGCTTCTCCCTTAGTGAAAGACTTTTACACTCTGTAAAAAGAAGCGCTATCGCAGGTCATTCATCCCTGCTGCAACCAGACTCTACAATGTGACACTACAACAGCAATAACTTGTGCAATGTATTATGTGCAATTACTATTTCCTACCCTGAGCAATAACCTGTTTCTCTATATTTGACACCCAGTGTAATAACTATATATATAAATATCCATCTATATACATACCCATGTAAACACTAGGGGTGAGTATTGGCGTGCGTGTTGCGATATGATACGTGTCACGATACTTGGGTCACAATGCAATATTATTACTATATTGCAATCTCACCATATATTGCCATATTTTTCCTAATATCAAAATTATTTGTGTAGATAAAAAAGCAACCTCTGTATATAATCATCAGATGATATTGATTTTTCAAATATTTTGGTATCCATGTTGCTTGGGGTTTGAGTCAGTCCACGTCCTTCACTGTGAGTGTCTGAACTACACATATATTGCTACGCCGCACAGCAAAAGGGTTCCACGGCGTTATCTGCCAAGTGGGGGTGCAGAGGTAGCCCACTTTCCCTCAGTTTTAGGTAAAAATGCTTTGCTTTAAAAAAAATTGATATTATGTCAGGCAGCCAAAAAACACGATATATTACCAAAACTATTTTTTTCCACCCCGCTAGTAAACACCCTGTGCAATAACCCGGTATAATAATTCTACTATAAAAAAAAAAAAAGCTGTCATATGTGGACGTACTGTATTTACTGTATATATCCAATGCAACTTTTCCTTCCTCTGGCACATTCTTCTTCTCCTTTGACCATTTGAGCTGATGTGACAAATGTACATTTCTCCACAGTGAGATCAATCAATAAGTCAACCAATCAATCAATAACAGATACCACCTGTCAAAAATATAATTTGTTTTGTCTTCTATAAAAAGGACAGTTCCTTGCTAATAAACTCCAGTATCTGCTGAAAATAATAACAGTTAAGTAAAATAAGTGAGGCTACATATGAGATTAAATAAAGGCAAGGCAAGTTTATTATTATGGCATATTTCAGTACAAAGATAATTCAAAGTGGTTTATATGAATTAAGCAATAGAATATACAAAACATAAAAGCAGAATAAAAGAAAATAAAGATATAAGCATGATAAAAAACAGCTACTAAAATAATCAAAACAGACCACAACCGTAAACTAATAATACCTCAATTAAAAGTTTAACTTCAACACTCAATGGTAGTTCTAAACAAATTTTTAACTTTGAATTTAAATAACTCAGAATTTCAACACTTTCACAGTCTCCTGGGGGGTTGTTCCAAATAACTGGAGCATGGGAACTAAATGCTGCTTCAACGAATCATATCCAGCCCTTCTACCCAATATTCTTTTAGCTTAAAGTTTTTGTGAATATGATCACTGCATATAGCAGTACACATACTCTGCGTATTACACCTTCAAAGATTAAACCTTCAGTCTTTGAAAGTTTTCGAAAGACTCTTCAATTTGGAAATGTAAACTTTCAAAGTGATGAATTAAAAAAGTTTTTTTTCCCTTTTTTTGTTCAATTTTCTCAGAAGCTCTGCTGCACTCTAGTGTCCAGTATTTCCAGCTTCATGTCTCTTTTTTTCTACAATAGAGAAAATGAGGAAAGGAAAAAAAATGTTGTTGCAGATGTAATCATTGCTCCACGTGGGCGTGTTCTTATTCTGCAAGGACAGAGGAGTTGGTCACTTTGTGGGAAAAAGAAATGGTAAATGAGAGGGATACTTGAAGAAATCTTATTTGGCTGTATAAAACATTAGACTGAGGTGGAAAAACTATTTATGAGCAGACACTCCCAATTCAATCAGACTATGGCTGAGCTACCTTTGCAAAGAAGAATTGGCATTTATTTTAGCTTCTAGAGATGCAAAACTTGCAGAGAGCTGTAATTTTCTCAAAGGGGCCTTAGGTTCTGATGCAAATGGACATCATATTTTCAAGATTTATATTTGGCAATCATGCATCAATTTCTGTCCTCTTTACAGTGATGTGCCTTAGTGTAATAGTCTACCATATAAAGCACAAACTAAATACACTGAAGCTTTTGCTTATAGTTTGACAAACTCTGTAAAAACTATTAAGGGGAATATACTATATATATACAACTGTGGAACTATATATATATATATATATATATATATATATATATATATATATATATATATATATATATATATATATATATATATATATATATATATATATATATATATATATATATATATATTTATATATATATATATATATATATGTATATTACTACAACTATATACAACTAATGCATGCCTTCACTGTTTGTCAGATGCCACCATAGTTTCTTTCTACATTTTATTTTTATTTTTACTTTTGTTATAATTTTACACAATAAATTAGTTTCAAATTACATTGACTCTTTTAGAGTTATTACAACAACTGGCAGAAGATATACACTATGCAGAGAGTTATTTCAAGAGTAATTCAAAGTGGGACCAAAGACACTCGGATTGGTGTTAAATTTAACTCTTAAAGTGTTGCTTTAACACTGAAAAATCTACTCTGTATAAGCAGCAGTTTATAGTATCCTTTCAGCTACTGAATGAATCCTAATATCAAGTTGTTTGTTTATGTGTGCTGTGTTGAGCAGGACCTACCATACTATAAGTTCCTGTCATTCCACAGAGTAGTGTGTAACATGTTTGTCTTCTGATAGCAGCCCCCTCTGCAAGTGATAGATAAACTCCACATGCTGCAAACAGCCTATGTAACAGAAGGGCTGAAGAAATGAGGACTCAGCCTAAAGAAGCTCAGTCAGAAATTACATTTAAAGCAATTATTGCAGCACAAAAGTCATCATCTAAAAGATACTTGTGAAAAATCAGCCAGTAAAAAGTAACATTTTCACCCCATGTCAGATCTTAGATCTCCAGCAGATGGCGTTTGATTCACTGTGATTTTAATAAAATGACAACCAATGCATTCAAGCTTCAGTCTTAAGTGTAAGCATATTTCATCCCCCATCAGCAAGGTAAGCCCAAAAGATGAAAGTATAGAGTTGCACATCCGAAAGCAGAGACACATTGATTTTTTTTTTCCTTTTTGCAGTTGATCACAAAAGCAGAATTTTAGACGCTGGTACTGATTTCAGCTTATTTCCTCGCTGCTACTTGCTTTGCAAACATGACACCAACAGGTCAGGATGAATGTATCTATCATCAGAATCCTGCACTCATCATTTTAGCCAATCTCCTGTTGACTTAGCGCCAGTTCTGCAAAATGGGTCAAGTAATTTAATTACCCATCACACCGTCAACCTTGAAGGAAGGAATGTAGGCTAGCAGAATCCCAATTGGGAGTTTTGAAGGAAAGCTGATGGAGACAAAGAAAGAGATCTGCATGTTGCATCACATGGATGTGTCACCTCTAAAGATGTAGATGTGCCCTTCAGGTTTACAGGAAGAAATTGAAATATATACTTCACCTTTTATTTGAACTTTTTTTTTTACAAACTTGTATTTTATATATCAACTAAAAGGGGGTTTCTGCTTTTTTTTTGTCTTTGTTCCCTTTCCTGTCAGCCCTTTTAAAGTTTATCCCTAGTTATGTGCCTCACATGTTAATATTCCATCATAACTAAAGGTGAAAAGGGTTGAGTTGCATCATTACCTTTAAAAAGTCTCCATAATTGTTGCTTTTAGTTTAAAAAAATGCATGCAGTTGTTGTACTTCAGTGTAAAAGTTATTCCATTAGGTAAAAAGAGACTGTTGTCAGGGATCATAAGCGGCCTCAGAAACATGAGAAGCCACAGCATGATGGACTCCTGAGTAGGCTAAAACACAAACCTTATAGGAATGTAAATCTAAGTGTTGCAGACTTTTGAAAGGATAGCAGAAGCTTAGAGAAAAAAAATATATATATTTTTAACGAAATAGCAGTTACTGATAAACTGATTACATGTGGGTTTAACAGATCTCAGGAAGTGTACGAACACATGGTTTATTTGATGCATTTCAAATTTTTGCTGAATACAAAGAAAACATGCTGTGAGGTGTGTATTTCAAAGGGCTTGTGGCAAGTTGAAAAAGCTTTAAAATTGTGCAATCGACCTGAAAAGTCTGATAAAATATCAGATCTCCTAAGACACATAGATGTTTTGGTACTTAACAACACACCAAGAACATTCTCGGTCCTATCTATCATCCCCCAGAGTGAACCAATGCCATAATCCCCACTTCCAACCATGTGAGGTGATGTGACTGGATTATAATTGGAGTCATAACTCGTTACCATATTGAGCTCACTTCTTAAATTACCCTAATGGGTCACAGTTTAGTATTGGTCGTAAAATCTAAATATAATGCTCAAGAGACTAAGTTGTTTAACAGCACTGCGGTAGCTACTGCACAAGACTTAAAGGTAGAGTGCATACAGCTGGGATGAGAGGTTCTGCTGACGTATTTATGCAATTTTTTCAGAAAATAGAGCAATCATTTTGTTTAAGCTGTTTGATTTTCCAGTAATACATTTTTTTACTTTACCAACTGCTTGCACAGTCTGTAATGACACAGCTCGTAGCCACACTCCCATCTGACAGCCTCCATAACTACTTCATAATCATAGCCTACGTTTGTTTATCCTTTCCTCTTTTTTTTCTTTGATGCTACTCTTGCTATTCTTTACATTCATGCCCCCCCTGCTCTCTCCTTTAATACCTTTCACTCTCTGTCTCTCCCTCCTTTCTCTCACTTCACTTGTGCGTTTCTCCTAATTTGAGCTAGACCAATCCCGTGCTGTGCAGGAACCACTACTGAGGAAAGTGATTGTTGACTTTATGGCACAGACTTCTACTCTGTAGGGGAGCAGACTGTTATTTGTGGCTTAAGGCCTCATGTGATTGGCTCTGGAGGGATATAATTATGTGGGGGAAATGTAAGAATCACAAAGGCTTCCATGTTGAGATGACTGGTTGCTAGGTTACGAGGTAAGGAAGATGTTTTTTTTTTAAGTGATTTTCAACTAGTGTTTTTGTGACTTGCCATCAGCCCATCATGAGAAAACTTCTGCTTATCAGGGAATATCCATATTACCTATTTATAGTGTTGAGGTTGTTTGATACTTTGATACTTTTCAATTTAATTATAGTGTTGGACTTTTTTAACAAGTGTAATTAAATTAGTAAACTTGTGTTGGGTACTGTGTTGGAAACGATGGATGGATGGATGGATGGATGGATGGATGGATGGATGGATGGATGGATGGATGGATGGATGGATGGATGTATAGGTGGATGCATAGATGGATGGAGTGATTGATGCATGGATGGATGGATGTATAGATGGATGCATGCATGGATGGATGGATGGATGGATGGATGGATGGATGGATGTATAGATGGATGCATGCATGGATGGATGGATGGATGGATGGATGGATGGATGTATAGGTGGATGCATAGATGGATGGAGTGATTGATGCATGGATGGATGGATGTATAGATGGATGCATGCATGGATGGATGGATGGATGGATGGATGGATGGATGGATGCATAGATGGATGGAGTGATTGATGCATGGATGGATGGATGTATAGATGGATGCATGCATGGATGGATGGATGTATGGATGGATGGATGGATGCATGGATGGATGGATGGGCGCATGTATGGATGGATGGATGCATGCATGGATGGATGGATGGATGGATGATGTATTAATTAATAGTTGGGTGAATGGATGAATGAATGGATAGTTGGCTGCATGTGTGGTTAAACCACATAACTGCTGAAAAGCTGTTGAAATTTTGTTTTGTATACACTCTGTGTATACTGTACAAACTGACAATAAAGTTGGTCTAGGTCTAAGTCTAATTGTGCATTTTTATATGCATTATTTCCTTGGTTTTTCTTAATGTTAATTTGTATAATAACTCAATGGATGTTATTTCTTTATTTCATACACATTATGGAATTTTAAGAGTGTGGGCATCAATCGGAACCTTTAACAGGGAGCATTAAAAGTTCCAGGTTGTTTAGTTGGGGGCACTCAGACGCAACCTGGACGGCAATCGGTGTCTTGCTTTCTGCTGACACTTACCCCTGATTTACAGGTCAGTAGTTGCTAAAAATAACTCATGTTTATTCTAAAAATCACATTTTATGTTATGTAGTTTTATAAAGAGATTTTTGCACCATGGTGAACATTTAATGGACATTTCCGTCATGCTCAGGGCATCAGGCAAAGACACTTCGGCGTCGCGGGTATGTGGGTTTCTTCTACCTGCGTGTTGTCTTGTAGGCAAACCACTAGGTTGTAATTACTGATTTTGAACTAATTTATTTGGGTTCTCAGACACTGTTGGTTAAAATGAATAAAATAAAATATAGCTGCATTTGTTTTTGGGACTTAAATGTAAGAGTTTACTTTACGTGGGTTATAGGGCGAATGCCTTGTTCATACTTTGTTCTAAGCGTTGAAGAGGGTTTACATTTTCCTGGTGAATGGCTGTTTTTATTAAAGTGTATTTGTCCAGAATCTTTACAGATTCACAGTATCACGTATACACATGGGCGGTTCTAGACAGGGGCCAATGGGGGCCAGTGCCCCTGTAGGTCATGTCCTGGCCCCTGTTATGGCCCCTGCACTGAAGACATAATACTCAAAGAAATTCTAATGATGCACTGGAACAGACATGGTTACTGATAGTTTCCTTTGGATCTATTTCATTTATTTTTTCTTTACAAATTATGTTTTAACATAACAAAACAACATTGTAACAAAAGTGACATCAGGTGTATCTAGTCACTCCATATAACAGTTTGAGTCAGCGACGACATCCCTGTTTAGAAGGCTTATGCTTCCATCCCCAAGCCGCTGTACAAGGAGGTAAAGGAGTATATCCAAGAGTTGTTCCTGAAAGGGTGAATGGTTAGATCCCTGTCTTCATTTGCTGTACCGATTGTCTGTGTGAGAAGGAAGGACAGGTCATTATGTCTTTGCATTGACTATCGATGACTCAACAAAAAGAATATACCAGACAGAAATCCCCTCCGTCGTATACAGGACATGCTTGACTCGCTTTGAGGCTACAGTTGGTTTTCTATTCTAGATCAAGGGAAGGCCTATTACCAAGGCTTCATTGCAGAGGGCTTAGGGTACCTAATAGCTTTCACAACCCCCTGGGGTTTGTATGAATGGTCAGAATATCCTGTGGGCTGTCAGATGCTCCAGCAGCCTTCCAAAGAAGCATGAAGGAAATGCTTTACACATTTTTAACCCCTTTTGCACTGGCCAGAAAAACAGTTTTGAACCCAGGAATAATCAGCTTTTAGTGGCAGTGGGAAAAGCTCACTGATGCCAGTCTATCCAGTTCCAACGACTCGACAGCCGACCTGCGTTAAAATCCCCTCGGCTCAGATTGGCATGCTGTGCGAACACCAGACCTGGGTTGACCCTCTAAATTATGTGACACCACCGAACGCAACGTACAGACGTCAACACACCACACCAGTTGCTTCTGATCTAACAAGCCGAAACAACTCGGTTTA
Organism: Cyprinodon tularosa; assembly: GCF_016077235.1. Taxonomy (NCBI): domain Eukaryota; kingdom Metazoa; phylum Chordata; class Actinopteri; order Cyprinodontiformes; family Cyprinodontidae; genus Cyprinodon; species Cyprinodon tularosa. The sequence continues at coordinate 150,487 of NW_024037797.1, forward strand.
CATTTGATAAAAAAATGGCGCAGTTCTGTTTAGAAGGATTCGGACAGATAAAAGAGCGACATATTAAAGAATACTGACGCTCTGGCTCCTGTCCATGTTGCTCTCCATTATTTGCTTCCCTGATGTCCGTCACAGTGGCAACATCATTAACGCCCCCCCAGCATTATGCCGTCATCAGACATGCAGTGATGGGAGACAGTGGCCGCGCAGCTTGCCAGCAGGAGGTCAGACTTTTCGCTCAAATGGGAAAAGAGCTAAAAGCTGATTGTTAGCAGGTCATCCCGGTTTTGGAAAACCCGTGTTTTTTTAGTGAGACAGCAGATTTAGGGATGAGTGTTGCATTCCTTACCTAAATGTCTTCTATTTTTACAGAACATTTAAAGAGCATGTTGATATGCTCAGCAGAGTAATACAAGCCCTACAGCGCTACAGGGTCAAGCTAAGAAGGCATAACTCTGCAATGCAGAGGGCTAGGGCTCTTCTACCTGTAAATGTCTTGCAGGCAAACCACTCGGTTGTAATTACTGATTTTGTACTGATTTATTTGGGTTCTCAGACACTGTTGGTTAAAAATTTGTTAAATACAATATAGCTTCACTTGTTTTGGGGACTTAAATGTAAAGGTTTACTTTATGCGGGTTAGTTTTTTTGGTGAATGGCTGTTTTAATTGAAGTATATGTGTCCAGAACCTTTACAGACTAGAAGCCTGTTTTAAAACTGTAAAGGCTACAGCGAATTGCACTATATGCTTAAAATAGCATGTATATAGGAGGGTGTATAAGTGAGGATGTTTGTGATCATACGGAGAGAAGAAGAAATGGATCAATAATTGGATAAATGGGCAGGCCTTTGCACTTATCATTATCAATGGATTTGAAACACAGCTCAGGAAATATGTTTAGATACTTTTTGTTGTAAAATAAAAGTCAGATGCAACCTGGACGACAGCCGGAGCACAGAGTGTCTTATTTGCTGGCTGGCTGGCTGGCTGGCTGGCTGGCTGGATGGATGGATGGACGGACGGTTGGATGGATGGATGGATGGATGGAAGGAAGGAAGGAAGGAAGGAAGGACGGAAGAATGGATGGATGGATGGAAGGAAGGAAGGAAGGAAGGAAGGAAGGAAGGAAGGAAGGAAGGAAGGAAGGAAGGAAGGAAGGAAGGAAGGAAGGAAGGAAGGAAGGAAGGAAGGAAGAATGGACGAATGGGTAGATGGATGGATGGATGGATGGCAGGAAGGAAGGAAGGAAGGAAGGAAGGAAGGAAGGAAGGAAGGAAGGAAGGAAGGAAGGAAGGAAGGAAGGAAGGAAGGAAGGAAGGAAGGAAGGACGAATGGGTAGACGGATGGATGGATGGATGGATGGATGGAAGAAGGGACGATGGGTAGACGGATGGATGATTGGATGGGTGTATTTTTCAATACTTAGAGCAGTGCATACCTTCTTTCATGAAAGAGTTTTCTAGATCGTGCAGCAGCCTCTGTTTTCCTGTGATGCACAGAGTCGGATAGGGAATACAGGGATTCATTTGAATTGCTCTCTCCTTTGGGTGTTTTACACAAATGAAGCAATATTACAACCAAATGTCTGCCTTCTGTTCTTGCAGGATACTTTAGCCCACCAGCGTGGCTAATCCTGTTCTGTATTCCATACCACGGCTCATGTGATCACTGTCTTTAATAATACATGCTCAGTTATATCACGAGAATACACGGCACAATCTTAGGGGAATTAAGAGTCAATGAATAATCTTCATCTAATCCTGTTATTTTGACTACATGGTTAATAGAGTGATGTCTCTATTATTTCCATAAATGCACTGACTAGCTGTAATGCCTTGGCCTTTTTGGGCTACCATGTGCTGTCTGACATACATCAACAAGCAGATGTTTTTCATCTGCTGTTGGTTTCTAAAGCGAATGCTTGGCATGGCAGGATCATTAATTTACTACTTTTCTATGTAGTGGTAGTGGAGATGTTTATTTATGCAAATAAGTTAACAATTTAAAGCGGCTAATATAAAAAAAGCAAATATAAAAAGGTGTAATGTTTGCAATAATAGCTAATACTTTGTTGGAGTTAAACTTTCAGCCTCTCTCATTCTCTTTGTCACATGAAACTCAGCCAGATGACTTCTATGCCTGCAGCAGAGTTACAGTGAAGGCTGGTATTATTAAAGATTATATGACAGTGTCAGGGCTTGGCTAAGTGAAGGCTGTAAGTAGAGACTCTTAGATTAGTCGCCTCTTCTCACCTAATTATCGGTGTGATTTTATTACAGGTTGCTCTGATACTGGCCCGGGATCCAGTTACAGACCCAAGCTGCCTACATATTAGATGACAGTTGGGTCGAGATGAGGTTCTTGTAAAGCTGCCTGAGCCAGAAGGTGAAGTAGACTTCAATGTTTTTATATTTCGTTTGGTTTAATTTGCAACTTTTGGACAAAGACTTTAATATAAATTGCTGGATCTCAGGTCACCTTGTGGTGCACCTTGTTGACCAAAGTGTTTTCAAAGGGTTTTTAAAAGAGAAGGGTCTCTCCGTCTCTCTCTCTCTCTCTCTGATGGCAGCTTGCAATGCTGGGGAGGCTGAATTAGCTTGTTTCACTAAATTCCAACCCTTAAATCACAGCAGCCTTTCAGGCTAGAGAGGCTGAGACTGCTGCTGCTGGGAGCTTTGTGGTAAGTTAAAGAGAAGTTTTTCTTAAATATATCATGTTTATTCTTTCTAATTGCTTGTATTTAAATGATCTTTATTGTGATTTTTGTATATCAAACACAATCTTTAAACTTTAACTATCAAGTAAAGATGACATTTATTAAATAATATAATTCAATTGTATTCTACCATATGGATTCTTTGATGAAAAAGGCAGCGGTTTTTAATACATCGTCAAATTTGTAAATTTTGTTGTAAATTAAACATTTCTTGTATCAAGAAATACTGTGCTTGATGTATTTTTTTAGCATGATTTCAATTAAAAATATTTTGCCTATATATACAATTAGACAACCCTGGTGGGGTTTTTTAAAATTCCAGTCCCTGGTGTCCTGCAGCTTTTAGATTTGAACCAAGGGGTTGAAATACTTCCTCAGTATGCATTTAAGGGCTGACTCCAAGTGCAGTAAATTGTAGCTCATAGCTCCTGCTTTAACTCCTTCCTTCAATGTTGGCGGGGAAAATAGTAAGAACATCGTGGATAGGAAAGGAATCTGGACAGACTTCAACCTTAGCTTTATAAAATGGTAAATCGCCTTTAGTTATATAGCGCTTTATCATTTCTAAGGACCCCAAAGGAGGTCCCTATTAGAGGTTCCTTTTTTAAATGAACTATGATTAGATTAGATTTAGATTAGATTCAACTTTATTGTCATTACACAGGTACAGGTACAAGGCAACAAAATGCAGTTTAGGTCTAACCAGAAGAATAGCAGCAAGTGCAGGATAAATAATGGTTCTATAAATACAGGACATGGGTTTCTACTGAATGAGTATAGAGATGAATACTATTATAAATAATGAATATAATATATAGGTCACTAGTGTTATGAACTAAATTTACAGCTGGATATGTACCGAATATAATATATAGGTGGATATTACTATAAAAAAAGGTTTTAACAGTTATGTACAATAGCATATATACAGATGGGTTTTACTATAAAATGAATAAATAAAGTTTGTGCAGAAGCTATCTAAATTAAAGTGCAGTGGAAGGTAATTGCATATTACAGTTAAAGTACATTATTGCAAATGTATATGTAAACAATGTAAATGAGAGGAAGCATAAAGGATCCCTTTCCTACCTCCGTTCTAGCTGCCAGCAGGATTTGGACCACACTTACACTTCTGTTTTAGGTGTCTTTTATGATTTGCTGTATTCCGATTGAGCCAGGTTCTACGTATTCCTGTTAATGACCTGATATTTTGACTTATATTTGTTGAAATACAGACACATCCAAAAGGTGCAGGACTCTGAACCTCAAGCGCTAAAGCTGAGGGACCATTCTCTTTCGTATTAGACCTACCAGCTTATCAAACATAAAATGATCGCTTTCTTTCATTTAAAGGGATTGTAACTAATTTGATGGCGTGCCTAGAGTCATTGCTGTTTGGAAGACAGAGCTAAAAGTCTTCAACATCCTGCCCTACAGTATGTCGTAAAATGCAGCTATCTATATTGTGAAATGCACCAATCCTTCCTGCCAATAAAATGATGGTGCCATTCCTTTACTTAACAGCCTCCTTCTCTAAATGGCCTCCAGATGGTCAATATGACCAAACACTGTTATTCTATTTTGAACATACTACAGGACAGGTCTCCAGATATGTTGGGGCTTTGTCCTTCATTTTGATTGGAAACTATAATTTGTCTTTTTTGCTGTTTTTATGGATTAATGGTTTCTTCCTCTTTTGGTAGCTTTTCAGTCTAGGTTTTTTATAGCAGCATGTTTAAGTGGGTGTCTTAAAATGCAGCAAAATTAGCTAAATGTTGTAAATTAACCTGCTAGAAGCTCAGAAAATCATAAAATCAACTTCAAATTTCAACATAGTAAGAAAAAGAATCTCCTATTCTGGCATTTAACATTTTTAATTCTAACCAACCCAAAACAAAAGTGAAGGGAAAAAAAAACTAAACTTTAGTTTTCCTATTACCACACTAAATAGCAATTGTATGTAGATTTATATAAATTATAGATTATTTTAAAAGTTTGGTTTCTGTTTTTTTTTATATAAAGAACCGAATGCAGGAAAATATTTATATTAAGCTTTTTTCAGTAAATCTTTTTGCTTTGCAAGTACTTGAGTGTTATAAATCTTTTGGCTTAAGCCATGTTTATTGAGGCTTTAGTCAAAACAACCAAGTTCCTCCCATTTATCAAGAAAGCCAAACCTTTTAAGGAGTCTATCAGGCAATGATGACAGTTTGGTTTTCCCTTTCAGAGATGGCTAAAATGCTCTCATACTCTGGACAAACATTTTTCTGTTTTATTTAAGATAGCAAAAAGTTTAGTATTCTGTAAATTATTTGTATTAAGCCAAGTTGTACCGTTAAACATAAAATTGTTGTGTTTTGCTGATGAACTGCTTGCGAGACCTCCCACCCTCTGACTTTTCTCCCACTCTGCTGTGCTGTCCTGTGTGATTGACCGTGTCTCTTTCTCTAAGGTGGCAGTTGGAGACAGGTGCTGAGTGCTGCTGAGTGTTGCTGCGTGTGTGGGCCCCAGAGGCCTGGTTCAACATTCCCCTGAAGGTTTGATAGACATAGTCCTTCTGGGAGGAAGAGGAGTGGAGGAAATGCAGCATCGGTCCACGCAGATGAACAACCAAAGGGGTAAGTGAAGCCCAGTAGTTTGTGTATGTGGATGTTTGTGTGTGCAACTCACCCTATACAAGCCCTCTACTTCCCATTTTGCTTTACAGCTTATCTCCCAAACTGCAAACTGACTTCATTTCCCATTCTATTTCTCTTATATTATTCTCACAGAAACATTTTTACACATGCATGCGTAAATAAAACCATATTCATGAGCCCCATACCTCAAAATGTTATGCAGCTGAATTAACCTGTAAAAAAAATTATATTAATGAAGATTTTCCGTTTTTGGGACAATTTGTAACTTGGAGACTATATAAGTAATATGTTGGCATTTTGCACACTTTTATAAAAAAAAGCTCTACATCTCTCCTTTGCAAGTGTTTAAGAAGGTTCGCAGAGCATGCATGTTAAACACTAAATATGCATGCACAGTTGTGCAAATGGAGGGAAAGAGGAAGTTATAAAAAAAAAAGGGGATCCATAGAGAGGCGACCATATTTGGCATGAGTTCAAATGCAAGCAGGAGATGCAAATGAGATAAATGGGTGGTTGTCATGGAGACTTGATGTTCTGCAGTGATGGCTTGCAGTAAACCTGACCACATTTGCGGTATGGCCGTTGCCAAGCAGACGGTACTATTATGAGAGTGTGAGAGAGTTAGAGTGAGAGGAGTAGAGGAAGGAAGGAATGAAGATGTCAGTTTGTCCCACAATGCATTGCATCAGCATGACCTGCATCAGAGCGACTCAGTCTGTCCCAGTGGGACATCAGCGATAGACAGACACGCAGGTAAAACTTCTGTCTATGAATCTATCGGTGGGATTTATGGCCATGTGCAGCTATTTCTTTGACTGTTTATTGTTTTTGTTTGTTGTCATGTTTTAGCTGCTCTCTGTAAGGTGTACGTGACTCTAAGATGAATGTTTTGTTTTTGATATTCTTCCTTCATTGCATGTAGAAGTTGGTTGTAAGGCGAGTATAGGGGTTCCGTATTTTATCTTCAGACTGAATAGGAGATAACGCTTTATTGAAATCTAATGCAAACATGTTTTCATTTGCTTTTATGTTATATCCGCCAGTTCAGGGCTGCTCTAAAACACTGGGATATGGAAGGGGACAAGACAGACATTGTATCTCAGATCTGACGGTTTGAGCTGCACCTGCTTTCCACCACTGTATCATAATGGAAAAAAAAACAAGTTCAGAGAAAACCGCAAAGTATGCAACAGGCAAATGCGACTGCGTTTCTGCATGAGACTAGGTGCATTTGTTTAACGTTTGAGCTCATAGGCAAACCATAAACATTTTTTGCTTTGGTCTCAGACGTTATAGTTTTTCAGCTCGTAAATAGGGCAATTTTAAATTGAACACTGCTACTTTCTTCCCTATTCTAAATCATTGGGTTCTGATGGTCCGTAATGTGATTATAATGTGTACTTGGAGACCTTTTGACGGATGAGCCTTCGGAGTTTGGCTTACAGAAGCCCTGGGATGTTTCCTCAGACCAATGAGAGTTCACACCTGCCAACCAGTCATTTACAGAGCTCTGACAAATAGCTCAGCCCTGAGATGATATGGAAGCGTAAAATGGAAATTATCAGGGGTGATATTAAATACGTCATGGCATAAGGAGGTAAAGCTTACAGTGAGGACTTTTTTTTATTTGACTTAGATAAATAAGTCATTTTTAATATTAGGAACTTCAAGGTTTTGGAGCTTTTTTGTGAAATTTGCTCTGTAATTCATTAGCCAAATGTTGCAGCAGAGATGATTTCACCATAATGCATCTTGAAGCTAGGGTTAATGGAGCTGGTTTCTCAAACTTGCCAAATCTAACGGCAACACTATACTTCAGTGTTTATGTGCTGAGAAGTTAGCTATTTCACTTTTCTTCATGGCGGAATTCCCCTTTTAGTTTACCACTTACTCACTTCTTCCTGTTTTCGGTTGGTTAACATTTGTTTGAGTGTGAACAGTTTTCTCAGACTCATTGTGATTATTCGCATTGCTGCTCGCTGTGTTGTCTCCTCCGACTCCATAGAGAAAAGTCTTGTCTGTAATGTCAGACATGTGGAAAACCAAAGAATAATGTCTGGTTGATTTTATGCAGAAAAATATATATAGTGTGAACCCAGTAAAGACATGTTTTTATTTTGGTTTAGTTCAACTTTTTGCTGATCCCAACTTGAAAATGCTGCAAGCCAGAAGTAATTTGCAAACCTAAGAAAAAAGCAGAATTTGTTTAACTTTTTAGATCTATGCTTGGATCTGTAGGGAAGTAAAACTGTGTCCAAAATAGAAACCAATTCTCCTAGGCCTAAAAACCCCTTACAAAAAAATAGATAAAATTATAATTGTGGAATATATAAGTAAAGAAGCAAGATAGATGGTGAAAGATAGTCATAGAAATCAGAAGAAAGAGGCAGTAGGGTTGCTCTGAGCTGCATCAGAAAAGGGGAAATTCCACCTCAGTGTTTGAGTTTCACAGAGACTTCAGATCTTTAGAGCTAATGCTAGAATGTGTTGAAGATTATCAATGTTTAAAATGAGGGTTTAGAAGGAGCTCTGCTTGCATCCGCAGCTATACTTATGATAATTTTAGACAGTATTCCATGAGGTTTGGCGCTATTATATAAAGTAGTTCTTCTCATCACTACAAACTAACAGCTGGCATTAGATAAAGGAACAAATCAATCAATTATTCTATTTTGAAGAACAAAGTATTTCACAATCTCTCTTTGCAAAACTATAATACTATTGTATTAGAACTGTGAGTCATCGACATTGCAGCTTAATTATCAAGAGGCATGGAGTATTTAAGGGACTGATTTGCAAAGATGACTTATGGTCATGGTTGGATTAAAGGGAGCTATGCAACAGTGGAAAATGTCCCTGAGAAAATAAGACATTTCAGTCTCTCTTTCTGTGCAGCTCCAAAGTTATACATCAGCAATATAAAAAATTATATATGTGATAAATGTATAACATATGTAAAAATTTACCTAACTCTTACAGTAGGTGAGCATTATATAATGTTCCACTCAGATTGTAATGTATTAAAGCTTCTATATTTGAAAAGCTGTGAAACATTGTAATAATTTCACATTGTAATTATTGTAACGTTATGTTAGCTGGAGCCTTAAGGCTTAAATTTACACTTAGTCCTAAACCACAAGATAGACCTCCTATCTCAAAAAACATCCTAGCCGTTTATGCAAATGCTTATTGTGAGCCTCCTAACCAGACATGTTAAACTCTTAACTTTGAGGAGCAGTATTCAGAAATCTTTAATCTGTTTTTCCTTCAAGTAACCTGAATAATAAGATCTTTAGCAGGACCTTAAAAAAATGCAATGACATGTGGAGGAGTCAATTAATCCCTTTAATTAAGTTTTTTTGAAATGCGACACCAACCCATGATGACTGTGACAAATAATGTAAAAAGCACAAATCTCATAAGGTGAAGGCTAGTTTTATTTTTCCCACTTTAATGACACAGTTGCTCTCCCCAGAAATGTTTTTTTTTTTTTTTTTTTTTGTCGTGTTTCACACAGGATGGTAAGTGGTTTCACACAACCACCCGCCTCAGGTTAACATAAATAATCAGGGTATTTTGGGGCGTAAATAACCATCTAATGCAAAACCAAAGTGGTGCATTGCAGTTTGCAGTGCTATAGACAGAAAGTGTCTACTTTGGTGTTGACCCCATTCAGAAGAGCAGTAAAATCGAGCTTTCAGCTTTAACTAACACATGTTTAGACTAATCGGAATTATCAGAACATCACAAATTTCAGAATCATTTCTTTAAGCACATAAGATATTTTTTTTTCTCAGTCAACTTGTATTTAGAAATGTAGGGAATATTTCTTAAATCATTTTTTTAAGTAAAGAAGCCTTAATACGTCATATAGAAACCATATAAATACTCCTTTCCACTGATCATATTCAAGGTGAAATGAGATTTCACAAGAATTTGCGTAATTAGCAGCAAAGCATTCTGTAGGCTCCCTACAGATGTCTGGGCCGCTGTCTCCTAAAGCTGCCGGATATTGCAGCATCATAGCTAAATTCAATTTCTGGCTCCCCCAGTTGTAATGACTTTTCCCTGAATGAAAAGGTGGCAATACAAGAGATTTAGCAGCTTAGTTGCTCTTGTGTTGTCCCACTTTGCTCTTTAAAAAGCTGCTGACCTGCATAAAAACTATGCTATACTGACCCCCTTTTGTGATGTTTTATATCCACGAAGTATACTCGTTCACCTTTGTGTTTCCTTAAACGTATACCAGCAGCAGTATATCTAGTATATAACTACAGTGCAGATTGGGTATGCTCGGTGTACCGTGTCATGCTGTTGCAATGTCAGACTGAGCAGAGGGTTGCATGCTACAGCAGAAAAGCAGCTCCAAGGAGAAAGAGGGGAAGCCGGACAGAAGCCAGACCTATTCTGTCACACGCTCCCTGTAAATCTTTCCATGCTTGTTTCCTCCACACCCCTTTTGCTATTCATTCTTTCCAGCTGCCATTTTCTACCTAACTTTCCTTGTATTTTTGACCTTGTTTCTTCACATACGTCACTCGTACTCTAACTTCCCTGTCGTGATATTTAATTCTTGATACCCCACTTCATTTTCCCTGGTCTTTCTTTGCATTTATGTTTATTTAGCTTTTCTAAATTATTCCCTGATGATTTTGTTCCTGCCCATTTCCTCTCTCCTTCCCTAGCACCACTGAAAAGGCTAGGGAAATGCTGCTCTAATTGAGCCAGTACTTCCTGGTGTTGTTTTAGGGAGGGGGGGCGTGGTCGGCTTGAGTGTAGATCAGAGGTAGGGAGAGGTAACTGCAGGATCTGTATGCACAGTGCAGTCAAAGCTCCCTCCTCTTCCTCCTCTTCTTCCTCCTCCACAGCTGTTGCTACTGCCGCCCAGCGAGCAGCTTTTTCCTGCTGCAGACAGACGACTCAGAGGCTGGGGAATCAGTAAAGACACAACCCAGCCCGTCTCAGCACAGCTCGCCACAGCCTGGCTCAGACACTCGAAGACGTTTGGGAGGGGATACACTGCAACGCATTCACCCACGCACACACGCACCAGGCTCTGACACACACTCCTCCTCGCTCACTCTCTCTCTCTCTCTCTCTCTCTCTCTCTCTCTCTCTCTCTCTCTCTCTCTCTCTCTCTCTCTCCCTTTGGTCCTCGCTTCTGCACTGCTCCTTCACTCATTCGCTGCTGATTCACTCACTCCCTCGCTTGCCTCTCCTCTGCGAGTCGCCCTGCCTTGCTGCGTTCTGCCTGCCTTCCCTCTGCCCGCCTGCCTGCCTGAGAATGGTCCAGCCGGTGCCTAAGGGTCTGCTGTCGCGGCCTGTCTGAATGCGTGCATAAACACACAGAGCCAGTCGTCACACGGAAGCTCACGCACACAGAGCTGGAGAGCAATGTGAGAGGTAAGAGCTGGGCTCACCACACTCCACCATATCTCATTGGTTTATCTAGATCTTTCCTCCTGTGTGAGCTTTATTTTGCAAAGTAAGTCTCCATGCAGTGGAGAATATAGATAGAGACATGGAGCCCTGTTTCTGTAAGTGGCTTCTGACATTGCTCTGTGTTGTAGCTTGTTTTATGGTCATGAGCATTCACTCACTGAAAGACACATTCTTGGCTCAAATCAGTCAAACTTCTTCCTGAGGGTAGCGCTGGTTTGCAAGAAAATATGCTGGTGTGTGTGAGAGGGAGAGAGAGAGACTTTGGAGGGCTGTGGTTTTTCCAGGAAGCAGTGGAGAGGATCAATAGATCGCCCACTCAGCGTTCATTCCCTCCATCTGACTCAACATTGGACATGTTAGGATCCTGCAGGGATTGGTAAACCTTGAGTCTGGTAACCATCTCCCTAACCCCCCCCCCCCCCCCCCCCCCCAACCCACCCCCTCCATTCGCTGCGTCAGCCTAAAGGTGGAAAGCATGGCTCCACATCCTTGTGTGTTTTCAACATGTATGCAGCGTGAGCCGAACTCCCGCCCCAGCCTATGTAAATTACATGTGACATGGAAAGCCGCCGCTACCTTTTATGGTGAGAGCTGTATTTCAGTACAGTAGAATGTTGCCAAGTATTTCGGGTCGCGGGAGGAGAAGAGTGTGTTTAGAGGGTGACTCTGTCTGTGGGAGTGTGTGTGTGTGTGTTAGCGTGTTTGTCTGTCTGAGTGTTTTCATAAGTCTGACAGCAGGCAAGTGACTAAAAGAAAGGAAGAAAGTTTAGAAAGGAGCCAGAGAAAAATAAGAAAATCCAGTAACCAGGCGGGATTGTAGGTGTTGATGTTTTTACCGGAGTGAAAGTAAGTGGACTTTGAACTTTTTTAATGTTTTAATTGATTGTTTGAGGGGTTTCTTGTCATGTTCTTCTTTCATGTTATCGTCATTTTTAGAACTTTGCGGCATTTGCTTTGCATTTCCTTTTTTTTAAATTCCAGGAACTCTCCGACACACTGCGCAATTCATTTAGTCAAGTCATTAGGTCTGGTAAAAAAAAATAAAAATATAACTAATGTAGCAGATGTTGGTAATTTACACAGAATTGAACTCTTGCTTCCTCTCGTTTTTCTCCTTTTTTGTCTAAACTTTTAACCATCTCTACCCTCCTCCTGCAGGCTTGCTTCTTGGCGGTGTGTTGGGAGGAAAAAAGAGGAATGTTATTGTTGTGACTGAGTTTGATTCATGGTGGCTAGTAGTCAAACAACTTCACTTTATGTACACATATGGACAGAAGTGTGATATGTGAGGTGGAGTTTGTATAAAAGCCCTTCCTGCATGTTGACCCGTCCCATTCACTGTGCGGCGGTGATGTCAGGGCAACATGCTGCTACTGTCGATGTAAATACATATATAAACAGGTACAGTCTCCTATCCACTGATGTATGTCACCTATGATTTATAATCTGCCCTACAGACAGGATTATGTGGATGGCTGAGTCTACACTGAAAGGCTAAGCCTTTATTACACGAGGAATCCTCTGCATGTTCCTCTGATGTTATGACAACAGTTTAACCTTATCTGAGTGACACTTTCCCAGAGCTTTTGTTGGGTAAGTCACTCACCACTTAGCACAAGTCCAGCTAAGCTAATAATAATAATTGAGTCCAACAGCTGTCAGAGGCGAGGAACCGCTCGGGATTACTCCTATAATTAACACGTCTTTAATCTTACATGATACTTATCTATTTCTGCCCTCATCAGCAGCTAATACTTTAGGAAGAGATAGACAAATCTAACAGTTAAGAGTGTTCTTTCATCTCGATTTTATATGGGAAAGTAATTATTAGGCAAACAAACAATTAGCAGTGTAATATCACTGATACTAGTTCTGATTTGTCTGTTAAAAGTGTCCTCTAAACAAGTCAGTAAATATACTGGTGAAACAATATGTTCGCCAAAACACTATTTAATCTGCACTTCCCAGTCAAACTTCTGCAATCCTAACTAGAAGTAGACCGATACATTGGCTGATTTTTGCCTGATTATTGCATTCTTTTTTTTCCCGGTGCTGCAATGGACGATTCATAAGTGCATTCAGTAGCCATGCTGTGAGTACATATTGTGGCAGCGCATATTGGAATCTGTTAGACTGTTATAAAATAATCAGTGTAGGCATTGGCCCTAAAAAACTTTATTGATTGATATATATAACCCTAATTATATAAGAAAATGTGCTAGTTTAGGTATTATCTCATTGAAGGGTACTAAATCCTTATCTAGGTCCTAAATCATCCATTGCTTCCCCTGTTATATGGAGTCATGTTTAAATGCATTTTTGAGCATGTATGAAAATTGATCTTCAATCAAAAAGTCACAGTTTTACAATAACTACTCAAAATTTTAGTGTTTCTCTTCCTTGGTGGTACATAATTCAGGTATATTCCATTGAGAACACACGTCCCTTGAGATCCCATTTTGTGTGACATGGTGCTGTATAAATAAACTGGATTAAAAAAATGAATTAAATCAACATAATTGGGACACTCCTTGATGAAGTCAGTCCTTCTTCAACCCTCACTGATTTATAATGCATAAACATGTGAGACTCAATAAACATGAGTGTATAAGTAATCAGTCCTACAGCACATGTCTGAAGTCTTTATTTTTGCACTTTTTAAGGAAGAACAAAAATGTACCAAACATACACCATTGTTAAAAGGAATTTAGATTTCCAATCATATGTAAGACGTACTTACAATAAATTATATAATTATCTCAAAATAGAATTACGTTTAGGTTCATCAGTACATCAAAAATACATCAATTACATTTGTACTCAATGTAGCTATATAAACCACAGAGGATAAACTACTAAATTTTTTATTTTTGCATTTTTTTGGAAAACAGAAATACACAAAGCTGCATATTCTGGCTTTACCGTGGCAGTTAAGTATTTTTTTTTGTTGATAAATGTTTGGTTTATTGTTTTTTTTTTCTTAATAAAAGTTACCAGTGAAAAACACAATATATAAAACACAGCGGCCATTTTGTTATTTAAATGCCTTAATTTAGAAATATTTGCATTTCTAAATACTACAAAGCCATCTGCCTTTAACCTTCAACTCCTCAGAAAAACTTGGTGCTCAAACACAGCACCTAGTGCAAGGCATCATGGGTAAGATTAGAAATAGGATTCAGTCTAAGAGAGGCAGTTACTTAAAAAGTATTGCTTTGCTTTTTAGGCAAGCCGGATAAGAAAATATAACAACCGTATTTAAAAATATAAACTTCCTGTATATTCCTGTACAGTATGTTTACTTGTTCATGGGAGGATTTTTTCCCCCCTCATAATAGAAAAGAACAACATAAACATTCTCTTGGCTGGCTTTTGGTCTCTAACATTTCAAGTTAGGTTTAATATATCTTCAATAAAATCTACTGCAAATTAAAACTTAATATTAGTGTAAAACCTCCACAGTTGTCGATATTTTTTTTTTTTTTGTGGGACAGAGATATTCTTACACATTGTTTTTATTTTCAGTAGCTGTTTTAATCGTCACACATTTTTAGGCATAAGTCTGTATGAGATCTTAATGTTAGCCTCAAATTCAGTGATTACACAAATGTCCAACATGGATAATCTAGCATTAACTAACTTCTTTTAGTAAAAATCCTAATGCTAATAAAATAACTAAAATAACTCTAATCTTATCTATATCCTGTTTTCATATTTTGATTTTATAGACTTAAGCAATACTCTAGATTTAGCAGTAGATTTATAATATAAAAAGCACATTATATGGTAGTAATTCTAGCTGTATACCAGGTCTGTTTTAAGTGGTTGGTAAGTTAAGCTCTCTGCCAGCTGCATCTTTTTAACCGTGATACCTCAATAAGAAAGATAGGTCCTTCTGTTTTAGTTTTATGTTGTTCCTCAAATATATTTAAGCGTTATATATATATATATATATATATATATATATATATATATATGGCTGACTTTTTCTTGCAGAGTGAGGTATTACGCGGGGAGGAGCAATGCTACATTAATGTATGGCTGCAACTAACGATTATTTGCAAATTGATTAAGCTGTCGATTTTTTTTATTTTTTTATTAATTGATCAATAATTGGATAGCCAAATGTTCTTTAAAGAAGACTTTTTTATGAAATTAAAGCACGTGAAACTCAAACTTTTCCACATGGATAGAACATATAGACAGACATAGACATGTTAAATTAAAAATGTTTATATATTTTACTATCTTGGTATCATTACTGTGGGTATGTAAGCGGGTTGCTCTGTCAGCTAAAGGCATGTTTTAGAGTCTGCTTACTAAAGTTAACGATTAATCGATTACTAAATTAGTTGACGATTATTTCAATAATCGATTAATCACGATTAATCTCATTGTTTCAGCCCTACATTAATGTATACTTCATACTCCAGTAGAAAACTACACTGCAAAAGAAGTAGATCTAAATAAGTAATCCTTTGTTAAAATAAGTGCATTTTTTCTTGAATTGAGGACCTAACTGAGACATTTTGCCAATTGAACAAGACAATTTAAAATAAGAAAAAAACAATTTCATTTTTTTTATTTCAAGTGAATATTATCTAATTATCTTATTTTAAGATTAAAAAAATCTCATTCCATTGGCAAATCATCTTATTTACCTACTCAAATTAAGCATAAATAAACTTAATTAAATTTCTTTCTACTTATTTCGAGATCGTTTTTGCAGTGTATTCACTTCAGCACGTTCTCCAGCATATGAAAATAATTTTAAACAGTTTGGACTGTATGGCAGAAAGTTTTCGCCTTTTTGAAACCTTTAACTGAAGTTGACTGTTATCTGCTCATGCATCTTAGTTCAATGTGTAATGATTTTGTCCATTTAATATTTTTCCTTATCAAAGCTGGCTCATTAGCTCAGCTGTTCACTGTGCCATGGTGCCACACATGCTTACTCTCACATGTACACAAAGATGCAGTGTTGCTCCCAGCTAGATATTCACCACACTGGAAGAATACTCGGTGTCGGGACAGACCGAGGTTTGTGTTTTGTTGCTAAGGTTTGCATTTCTGTATGTTGTCAGTGTGTGTGTGTGTATGTGTGAGACTAGTTGTCTATGTATGCTAGACAAGAGATCTCATTGTCCCCAGTGGTTTGCTCTTAGAGGAATCAATAGGCATTGTTTGTTTGGCATTCCTAGCTGGCGCTACACTTGGAGAGCCAAATTATATGTAATTGAGGGACAAAAAGTTGAATTTATAGTTCGGAAGACTTACAACTTGATAGTGATAATGATGATGTTGACGCTAGAAGCATGAGAAGGAAAATAACGTCATTATCCAATTAAAAACAAATATATTTGGATTAGACTTCAAGGGCAGGACATGTTTTTACAATTAAAAACGACATAATGACTCCGATTTAGCTTAAAATTAAGTGTTTTCGTTGCTACTCATGGCTGGTGTGTGTCAGCCTTCCAGAACTCAATGTGAGACTAGAGATGGGCTGATATATGCAGCAAACTGTATGTATAAATGTAAAGGTCAGTGAGGATGCTCTGTCTCTCATGGTGCAGTGTGAGCACAAAGGCCAGGGGTGTTGAATTTCCCACTGCGTTGTGTTGTGTGATGACCTGCATCAGCAAACCCTCACCCTGACTCCACCTCGGTCAGAATGCTGAAACTACTTCATTTTACTGAAGAGCAGCAAAACCAGAAGAAGCAGACGCATCTCTCTCCTTCTCGCCGCTGCTGAGGTTGAAAAAAGGAGTCCTGCTTAAAGGTTTTGCTTTGTCAGTAACTCTAATCAACCGCATCATGTGAATAATCACCATATAAATCAATTAGTTATATATTTTTTAATATCAGTGCAAAGTACAAAGTGGGATCTGTTTGTTCCTCTGTCTGTCATTTTTAAATTTTGGACAAAAATAGAAAAAGTTGATTCAATCTAGAGCACAAATTTGAATAATTTCAAAGCAGGATTTCATAACAGGTCAGTTGTTAAGCAGTTTTTATTTGTTCATGTCCTATTCTGTCAAACCAAGTTAATCTGTGGTTATAATGTGGCCCCTCATTCATTTTTCGGGAAGCTTCATCTGGGAGCCTCACCCTCTTTTTTTTTTTTTAAGCTGCACTTCAACATCCCCTCCATACTTTTGCAATACTTAGACAGCTTCGGCTTTTCTAATCAGTTGAGACACGTCTTCATTGCAAAACAGTCTTTTGTGCAGAAGAACACCTCAGCGAATAATCACCAATCAAATTCCGAGGAGGCTTTGTGCTCAGTTTGTGCTTTCTGTTAAAGCTGTGGACGCCGTTGTTGTTGAGCTGATATGTTGTGCAGCTCATTTTGAAGAGAAAGCAAAAGATGTGCAGACTTGTTTGTGATACAGCGCATGCCGTTAAGGCATTTTCAGGTGTCACATGACCGTGAGCTGCCTGTGATGTGCTGATATTGAAGGCATGCTTCTTCTTTTTGCCACCATGCAATGTTTGGACCACGTGCTCTAAAGAGCAATAGGAAGCACAGAGTCTTTCTTGTTTGCTCTCTCTTGCCAACCAGTTCCTCCATTGTGTCTGACCTTGCATCAGCCCACAAAACCTTGGAGCCCGAGGGAGGACTGCTAAAGATGCTGGAAGAGTTTAGGCCCGACAGTCGCTTTAAAATATGGATGGAGTTTTGACTTCTAGATGAATCCATCCTAAAACATAATGTGCATTTGATGCTTGAAGCAAACTTTTTTTACATTTTTTTTTTATAGATTTGCAGGAGAGAGGTACAGTAAAGTGAAACTTGACAGAGGACTGGGTATGCTGACAGGAAAGCCCACTGAGATGAAGAAATCAATAGGGCAAAAAATGCCCACGTCTGGACATGATGGATCATAAAGAGAGCTCATTATCGCTCCAGAACATTACCCTATACTGCATAGTCACAGATATCCACTTGTCTGACTCAAACAGAAACCATGGAAACTGATTAAGACAGATCTCAGGGGGCATCGGTTTTCAAGCGACGAGCCATTAAACTCTCTCGTTTTCTTAAAGACTGTGGCCTGTGCCTTTCATTTATGAAATCTTTATATAGAATCCTCCGTTCCAACTCATTAAGGGTGTCCAGCTGCGGCTTTTGTTCAGGAGAAGCTGCCGTGTGTGTTTGTGAAGAAGTGTTGGCAGGACACAGTTCAGCCACATTAGTCGCATCAACATCATTTGTTATCAAGCAGGTCTTATAGGGGGCTTGCATGCTTACTTATGACAGGACTGACCTTTAACAAGTGCAAAAATGAAATGATGAAGAACTTCTGTCATGATAGTTCTTGGTGATAGAGATTTAACCAAACAAAAATATGGAAGGCCATATATTTGAGGATAAAAAGGATCTTGTGACTGTTTTCCTACATTATCATCCACTTTATCGAAATCAGAAAGTTTTTAATAAAAGTCTATTAAAGAAAACTTAACCTGCTACTGTTTCAAACTGCTGTAAAGTCCATAAAGGCTGATGAAGTTATTTAAATGAATTGTAATTCATTGATAATTGAAAAAAACTAATTTAGTAATTGATTAATCATTAACTACACTATACAGCCTCTAACAAATGCCATCAGCTCAAATAGCAAACTGCTTGGTGCAGTGGTAAATTCTGCCAAAATTGTACAAAATATATAAAAATTTTGCTTATAAGAACTTTTTTTTTCTTTGAATAAGCTCTATCTAGAACCCCCTTAGGTTGTATAGTTTTAGCTTAATGTGATTTAAATTATTGTGTTAAATCTTATAAATGGAACCTTTTCCTCTCTTATTTCATATCCAATAATTGGAAAAATAATCAACAGACTAATCGATTAGCCAAATAATTGTTAGTTGTATCCCCCTGGATTTAGCCACTAAAATTAGGAAAGATTACTGAAACTTAAACTGCATTCTTCATGTGTAGTTTGTGCAAATATGAATTGATAACTTTGCACCAAACTTTTTAAAACATCTTCAACATATCCTAATCTATTTTGTCCAATTACAGACATGGATCTAGAGCTCAAACTGAATAAAATAACTAGTCTTGCAGTCTCCATTCTTTGCAGTCTTAATTACCGCAGATCTGTGCAGAAAGGCTGTGGAACATAAGGTCTAATTTTACATTCTTAAATATATCTATAACTATACAATATATATATCCTTATCTTTTTTTTAAACATAATTGAGACTAAAGAATGCTAAATTTAACCCTTCTTCTTCACTGTTGCTGTCAGTGCACCTCATAGAGGTTATAGCGGGTTTTAACTGACTGCAATTGAATACAATTGATTTTTTTAGATCAAGTTTCAGCTTAAAATCCTCTGCTTCCCGTTACCGGACATTCTCCCAAAATAAATAATAAAAAATAATAATAATAATAAAACACTCCTCCTTTTTCAAGATATGATCTCCTCTGTACTAAAGCTCGATGCTGCGGTTGAATTGTTCAAGCGTTGAGCTTCTATGTGCACCTAGGGAAGTGGAGAAGTTGCAGCATTTGTGCATAATCATTGCTCTGCTCCAAAGGTCATTTCTAGCAGTAATAAGTCATTTGTTTAACGGTCATCTAAGGTAAAGAGGCATCATTTTCTGGTTTTCTTTTAAAATGTTGTATATCTGTGTTGCTAGGCGGTCTTAGCTTGGGCTAAGCGGCTGCAGAGCTCTGATATAACTTGTTGCGTTGTTATTAACTTAGCAGGGGTCAGTTGTGCTGTTTAAGGTGCACATGTTTTTCTGGGAAATGCAATTTCTCTGTGCAGAGGGTGTGGTGACTTAGGCTGCTGGTGTGATAAGAGCAGGATGGGCCCCTGGGAGTCCAATCATGCAAATGGTGAGTCAAATGGTATACCAAAAACATTTAAAAACACGCCATTTTTAAAAGAAGCCGGTAGTCGAGAAAACAAGCCTTCCTCTTTTCTAACTTTTGAATGTATCATTCTTTGATGAGCATAATACCGTTGGCAGTTTACGGCAGCGTGATTGATCACCTGTTTATGCGAGAGGCAGCAGTTATATAAATATTAAACAGTGATAATTTTCGCTCTGCGTCTGTGTTTTTCCCCAGCAGCAGTCAGGTCAGCCTCCTGTCTGCTCCCCACCTCCCTCCTCTCTCTCACCTGGCCCTCAGCCCAGAATGTTGCTGCAATTTTCCTCCTTCTGATTGGTCCCCACTCTCACAAGACTTCACAAGAAAGGAAATGACTAAACTCTTCTCCCTCTTGCCCTGCCTCAACTTCCCTCTTTGCTTTCACTCTCTTCCTTTCATTTTTTATTTTTTTTTTCCCTAAACGCTTTTTCTAACTGACCTTTACTTTACGGGGTGGAAAACGACACGAAAATCTGACCTGATCTGATTTTAAAGCCTCAATCGGAAGAGGCGGAAGCTGTGAATGGCTGCTTTGTGGATTTTGTAGTTGTGTGAGTATGAGTGCAATGACACGATGAGCATGCGTTTGTATTTAGTGCACAGGGTATGCTGAAAGCTATTTTTGTTATTGGCTAATGTTGTGGTATTTCAGACATTTTTTTTTCCACTTTTTTCCAGCTGCATAGTGTTGTAGTGGCACGATTTAAAGGTGCAGCAGATAAGAAGTTTATCTGGAAGACACGAGGCAGAGGAAAACACGATATTTTTTTTAGTGGCCGTCATTAGACTAATTTGTTTGTCTTTCCCTCTCTCCTCAGAGGAAGTGCCTTCCCTGATGTCTGCTGCAGCTTTGACCTGCTTCTACAGCTGAAGCTCCATCCCCCTCTCCCCTTGCTCGCTCGCTTGCTGCCACAGTTCTAAGAGTAAAAGGACAACGACCACACCTTTCCCCAGTTTCTCCACCATCAGCATCCACTCCAGCATCAGCCCTCCCCACCAGACGGCCCTGCTGCTCACTACCAGCTGACCAGCCTTACCACTGCACCACCAGGCCCCACAAACAGCATTTCACCCACCTTGCCTTTCACCATCGCCTTCAACCCCTTGAGGCCTCCGCTCAGATCTCAGTGTCCTTAATTTTCCTGAAGCAGACTTTATAGACTGTCACCTTTGTTGCCTGCTTCACTGCACCCAACCAGAGGGCTCTCAGTTTGGACGTTGCATAAGAAAGTAAGCAATAAACTAAAAGAGTGAAGAGGGACACATTTGTAGGCTCCTGGATATCAGATCTTTGCCGGGTGTTACGTGCATCAGGAAAATGACCCATTAACGTCCTCAGCAAACACTGTCCTGCAGCATTTCACCAATCGCATTTTTCTGAATGTTTTATTTCAAATAATCACAAGCAGCAAAGATATAAAGGAAACATTTTTTTTTTTTTAAAAGGACATTTGTGGATTTAAAACACTAGAAGTACTTTATCCGCACCTGACGTGTCTCTGCTAAGAACACCTTTTGCCTGCGTGTTGCCATGGCCATGAACATAGCACACATCCGCGACACAAAGTGGCTGACACTGGAAGTATGCCGAGAGTTTCAGAGGGGCACTTGCTCACGCTCCGACCAGGAGTGCAAGTTCGCCCATCCGGCGAAGAGCTGCCAGGTGGACAACGGGCGGGTGATTGCTTGCTTCGATTCACTTAAGGTAAGAGAGAGCGAAGCTACATCTCAGTAAGGCAGGCTGTTCTAAAATAAGTGGCTTAAACGCCATTTGAGGAACTTCGCTGAGTTAGAAACTGAAACTTGTTTTCAGATGTAGCATCCGGTCACAACATGGCTTATTTTAGCGCTACGCCTTCCTGGCTATATGAGTCTGCTTCTAGCACTTAAGAAAAAGGAAGCTTATTTTTTTTCTTATTAAAAATGGCTTTTTTTTTTCTAAAGAAGCAGTAATGGTAGATGTAACCTCTGGAACGGGCGACATTTTCTGACCTGTTGTCTGCTGATGGGTTGAGAATTTAATAAGCAGGTGTTGGACTTTACATCCACATAGCAACTTTATTTTTTTATTAATTTCCCCTCCTCTCAGAAATGAAAACAATGCTGTCTTGTCTGCTGACTGTATCAATGCCCTGAGTATTTCACATTTCAATAGCTGTTGAGGAGTGAAGCATTCGCATCGTTCAAACCACTTCCTGTGTAAAAGCCTAAGGGCTGCCACAGGAGGTTGGCGTGAGTATCTCTATAAGCATATCTGTGTCTTTTAGAGTACAGTTGGAGACAGATTTTCAACATGGGAGCAAAAAGTTTGCAAGTTTGAACAAAAATAGTAAACACTTTCCTTTCTTGGCCATTCCTGGTTAAGAAGTCTAACAGTCTTTACAGGATGACACAAAAAATAAAGGTTTAGATTTTGTGTTTTGCTTGATTTTACCTCTATGACTAATGAGTAGGTTAGGATTAAAAATAAGACCGAGCTGTTAACCCTTTATATGGCACTCAGTGAAATACTTTAAAAATCCAAATTTCAAGCCAACGGTGTTATTGGAATCCAGGACAAGACCTTATTACCTTCGAAACATTAAAAAAATATGGATATTTTGATGGCAAAAATGAATGTCGATGTGATAACAAGAAACACCAACTTGCCTGAATATATGAAGAAAAATAACAAAAGTGCTTCTATAAGAAATTCATGAAAAACACTCAGAGAGTGAAAGAAACACATTTTTTTGGCACAACATAACCGTAGAGGCATTAATGCTGATACTGGCACATTGTTTTAGTTTAAAAAACCTAAATATAATTGTTAACTGGGCTTATTAACTTTATAATAACCTGTGATTTAGCTTTTTACCTTGACTTTTTTGTTTTAGCTTTATTTACAGTAGGAAATATATCACTCAATTGTTCATCTAATTGGTCAAATGCCAAAATAAGATGCACAGCCATGTAGCAGTATCTTTCCTGAATGGCTGGATATAGATCTTGTGCTTCTAGACCTCACTGAGGGACGGAGAGGGATTCCATTTTTAATGGGTATGCCAGGGATCAAAAACAGTAACTTGCACTATAAAGGGTTAAAGTTCACTCAAAAATAAGAGTTTATAAAGGGATTTAGACAAGAAAAAAGCCGAATGCATGATTAGTAAATGTAGTTTTGGTCCATCTATTACATTAATGGTGACTGCTAAATCATTTTACAACCTCTGTCTATTGAATTATAACAAACACAACAATTTTACAGGTTTGTGTTTATTTCCTTCCATTACCTTGCTGTAGAGATGCGGCTATGCTACCAGAAATTAACTGCAGGATTAAAACCAATCAATAAGCCAATTTTCTTCTGTATAGCTCTTATAGGTCGTGCAACATTTAATCTCTGTAAACACATAAACCAGAAGTATTTACTATTATGAACTTGAGTTGAACAAAAATATTTAGTCACGGTTAAGTAAAAAAAAAAGATCTATATTCCATGCAGATCAAATTTTAAAACAATGTTTTAATTTGACCGGCACATTCATTAAATGTAGAAAGAATGTTGACATTCTGTATCGGCCCCACCAGAGTCCTCACTTGAATCTGATACAGAACTGAGGTGGGAGTTAAAGATAAGGGTGATGGCAAAGAGACCTTTTAACAGGAATCATTTAGATAGCAGTGAAAACATGCAAAACTCTGCTCAGCATTCCTTAAAAAAGGTTTGATTGTTTTAATTGCAATGATTTACCATTGACAACTAGGCAGAATAGAAACAATTCTTAAATGTCATTAATGTCATTAAAAAACTATTAAAAGAGATTTATTTATTTTTATTAAAACTACAACTCATTTTAAATTGTGTTTTTGTCATTGGATACATGTAAGTATTAGAACCAAAGTTCTGAGTGGAATAAAATGTACTGTAAATTTAAAACTTGCTTGTATGCTTGTAGTTGCTTCATTTTCTTCTGTAATCCTCTATAAGGTCTGACCTTATTGGAAATCAGTAAAAGTCGAAGAAAATCCATCTTGATATGATACATCTTTGAATAAAAGGTTGTACTTGGCAAAATATATCAATAAATGATAACTAGGACAACAGAAATGTCTGCAGCCAATCTAGAGAGTTCTAACTGCTACAAAAACAGGACAGCATACTCCTGACTATTTTGAGGTCACAGTCCCCTCAGTTTTACAGCAATGGCATGTCATTTGAGCAGGAAGATCTTACCATCTATCTATAGGTTTATATATTGTCTTCTGTACTGAAAAACAGGCCATCAGGAAACCAGGCAACTCTTAAGTATCTATTTGCAAATCCCAAAAGGAATTAATTTATTAGTTTAAACAAATTTTCACTGGGACTTGCACTGATCTTTTTTAAATCGTTTGTCCCATTTACTTTTCTGAACCAGAGCAGTTCTTTGCAGTCGAAAGAAGCAAATTGAGCAAAAAGATAAAAAAATTACAAAAAGGAAGCCTGTTGATTATTTGAACACCTAAAATGCAAATGCAAAGACATATCTGCATTGCAACGCATAAGTGAGGTATGCAAAGACCCACAGACATATTCACCGACAGCAAGTTGTCCTACTTTAAATTATTGTTGAAATAGGACAAACTCTCCAGTGAGCACCGTTACAACAGGCCATATTGCTCTCCTTTTACTTGTCTCGCTCTCACATCAGTGCATCCACTTGGACGTGTGCACAAGCTCCTGGCCCATGAGAGCGGATCGACCTTCTTCTTGAGAAGTATATAATTAGAACAGGTCTCACATGATCACCAGTGCATTGCTGAGCAGGTCACACCCAAACCGAGTCATTTCCCCAACATCCACTCTCTATCTCTTTTTAGCCTGCATTTCATGTCTTACACGTGCACACAGCCATGCTCTGAGATAACGCACACTCTATGCACATGGTGCCTCTAGTTTACACAAGCAAAAAACATTAAGGAGTTATCTTTTTTTCAAAAACCAACAAACGAAAAAACACGCTTTTGGTTTCCATGTCATCACTTTTGGATTATAAAGCTTCCTTTTAGAGAGCGTTTAAGTAGACCGCAGCATTTGTGCATGTGTGCAGTTGTTTTCTCCCGCCTTAGACTTGGCCTTAACCCCAGAGTGCAGCCCTCTCTTTGCTCGTCTATCTGGTTGGTGCAGCACGGACAGCTCAGCTATGTTGAAACAGGGTAAATATTTAGAGAGGGATAATGGGAGCCTGGACTCCTAGATTTAAATTCAGCTTTGTAACTTTGTCTGTTGATGATTAACGCACCGATCAGATCGGGTGGGCAGAATATCCTGATTTGGAATCTGTATAAACATTGTGGCTTGTAGTTAAAACTGAAATAAGCTGCAGGTCAATTAATTAGAGCAGTTGTTTACATGATCTGCCACATCCTGCTCTGATACCGAGTTCAAAGTAGGTGCTCTATGGTAATTTAGCAAAGGAAAGACGGATTTTATTCTTTCAATATTCATCTGTGCTTTCTGTTAAGTCTAATTGCATCTGCAGAATCATGGAAGTAAATGGATGCCTTGTTAGATAAAATGAAACTTGAGTGTGCAGTAATTGATCAAGCTTTCTGCTTTAATGGAACTTGTTGTTGCTTGCTCTCATACTTGCTGGCCTTCTTCTTGTTGATATCCCATGCGGTCGGGTTCTTGCCTCCTTTAGTCCAGGCCACACCCATCGAGAGCACAGCTCAGGTTACACACTGCTGAGATCTCGTTTAACCCTGCAGACACATAGCGTATATATAAATATATATATGTATGTATGTTTGTGTGAATATATGTATGTGTGTATATATATATATATATATATATATATATATATATATATATATATATATATATATATATATATATATATATATATATATATATATATATATGCATATTTACACCTAAAAACCTGTGTTGATAGGAGGGCTGCCATCTGGTCTTTGATATAAACTTATTAGCAAAAGCAGCTCCTTTTGATTTTACTTCAACAGTACCAGTGACAAAATGGAGTGGTTAAAAGCATGAAGAAGGGTTTGAATATGCTTTGATGTCTTGTACACATCTTCTGTCTAACTGAAAATTACCACTGTGGTCAATTCAGAAAAAAAAGTGGCAAAAATATGTGCATGCATATGCTGCACTTATCACGGCTGCTCTGAGCCAAAATTCGAATAATTTCAACTGGAGTCCAAACAACACATATCTGGACAGGTGATGCATTTTGGTTCCTCAGACACATTTTCAGGATGACTTTTTCAAAGCTCTGAGTAAGATTGGTGTCAACATAACAAGAACTACCTAGCCTGTTAACTTAGGGGAACTTACCTGATGCTGCTGACTGACTTGGTCAAAACATATTATAAAAACATGGCTGAAATAATTGGGCTACAATGGATCAGAAAAAAAAAATTTAACTCTCTTGTTATCTGGACCAATGACATGAAAATATGTCTGAATGCAGATTAAATGGCATGCAAAAAAGCTATTAAAATAAAATCAGCCACTTATAACCCAAAAGAAAAATAAACATATGGATCACA
Organism: Cyprinodon tularosa; assembly: GCF_016077235.1. NCBI lineage: Eukaryota > Metazoa > Chordata > Actinopteri > Cyprinodontiformes > Cyprinodontidae > Cyprinodon > Cyprinodon tularosa. Next base: position 176,710 of record NW_024037797.1, read on the forward strand.
GGTTGAAATAAGTGTACAAAATATTGTACATGATAATTTCTTTAGATTTTATTCTTTATTCTAACAGATTTATCTTATGTCTCAAATAAACACTTTTGCATACATCTGTACAGTTCAGTCTTATTTCAAATTAAACCTCCTTGTAGCCTCTTTATAGTAATGGCTGCATAATACACTGACGTGTTACCGCCCTGGATGAGATGTTAGCCAGACGTGTTATTGGTGCTAACAAATCTCCTTGCAAAGTTGTGTCTCTCTCTCCCTCTCTGTGTGTGCACCGTCTGGCCAGTAAAATGTGTGTACTGAGTGTGAAAAGCAATGGAGTATGAGTTCAATTGGGTATTGTGTATTAGACATTGCCGTCAGATGCTGCTTGGCTGCGTTGACAGCACACGTACTGGCCC